>NW_022900916.1:26775399-26843668 GCF_012274545.1 Fukomys damarensis
CCGGCAGCTCGCGGACAGGTGCGGCTGAAGGAGAGAGGGGCGGCGGGCAGGCCGGGGTGGGGTCCAGGGTGCCTGTGACGGTGACAGTGACCGAGGCACTAGGTAATTCATCCCGGACGGGTGGAAGGGCGTCCCCCGGCGGGAGGTGAGCGGCGGGCAGCTTTCAGGAGTCCCGGAGGAGAAAGTCAGCCGCAAAACTCCGAGAGGCAAGAACAGGGAGCGGAACCGGAAGTGAGGGAAGAGGGCCAGAAACCCTGCAGAGAGAAGAAAGATTTTCCCGTCGGGGTCCCGCCCCTCCACTATGGCCACGCCCCCTCCCGAGCTCTGACCTCGCCATCTGCGGCGTCCAGGCCTCTAGTCCCCGGCGGCACCCCCATTGCGCCCTCTGGCGGCGACAGCGGCGTTAGCATGTCTAGCGGTGAGCATTCCTTAAGGAAGTCTGGAAAGAGGAAGAGCTCAGGTCCAGGAGAGGGAGACCCTGGGGACACCCACGGTGGGGGATTTGCAGGTACTCCCCTGGAATAGCGCCCTTTCAGAGCCTCTGCTCTTCCTTCCCTGAGGGTACAGACGTAGAAACCCGGCAGGTCGTCCCGAGACGCAGTCTTTACCTGCCCTGTGCACAAAAGCCTAGTCCAGCGGTGGTGAACCTGTGGCCGAAGCGGGCTGTTTTATCATCATTGAAAGCTCTAAAAGGTTCCTAGCCTGACCTCCATAACCCCAGGAGGCCCTCCATCCCCTCAAGAAACTAATACGGAACCACATTTCTGCACCTACAGGTGCCGTGAGTTTGAGGTCTGAGACCAGCCTCCCACCCTAGGGAAGGAACCGGAGCGGGAAGGATAACTTTTGTTAGTGAGAGGCTTGAACCAGGCCTGCAAGGAGGGAGAAGGTGGGAGAGAGTGACCGTGTCTGAGAAGGGACGGTGATGGATGCCTGTCCTGTTTTACAACTTTAAAAGTTTGCCTGTTTTATAGCTTTTGGTGGTGGTGTTGCTGTTGTTATGAGGGATCGAACTGGGGGCCTTGTGCTTGCAAGGCAGGCGGTGGAACCACTGAGCTAAATCCCCAACCCTTGTTTTACAACTTTTAATCAACCAGTGGCTATTGAGTTGTCTTCCAAGTGAGTGCTACCTGGGGTGCAGGGGAGAAAGGTGCAGCGCACAGGCACCGTGAACTGTGGAGTCCTGCACCTCCCCGATAGTCATCACTCTCTCTGAGCTTTTTGCTTGTAAGCGGAGACCTGCTGGAGACGCAGTGGCTGTTGTCTGACACATTTACTCGTCTTTTTTCTCCCAATTTTTGATAAAAGTCCATTCTAACCTTTTGCTTTGAGGCTCCTATGTCTGGATCTCCCACTGGCTCTTCTGTTAAGCTCAGGCCATTTTGTGTCCCCAGTCTTCTAGTACTTTCCATTCTCCACCATTTTTCTATTCTACACCTTGGTCCCGTTTCCTCCTGGCTTGAGTCAGCCTTGGAGGAAAGAGCTCAGCCTAATAAACTGAATCAGGGGCACTTGATGAAGATACATCTTGGCTGTCTTGGTGTGTGGATGATGGTGACACTGGGGAAGTTGTGTCAGCCCCAGGTTGAATAACCAGCATGTATGGTGATAACCTCCAGGCTGTAGGGGGTTTGAAATTTTATTTTAGCTTACAGGAGTGTAAAGAGTAGAAAAGTGTAATGTAAGTATTTTCACCATTGAATTTTTCAAATAAAATTTACAGGCAAAAAAAAAAAAATACTGTCAGATCTTTGTTAAATACTTGTTTTCCTTAGAAATACTTTTGCCTCCGAAAGATTCTGAGGGATGTCAGGATCTATGTGTTTGACCAACACGCTTTATTGTTAGCTTTTGTGATTGAAGTCATTCACCTCAGCCAGCAGATGTGTAGGTGACCCCTAGCAAGATCAAGTGGCCTTCTACTCACGGATACTCAAAGTGACTGATTTCTTAGGTAGATCATAGCCAGTGGTATGAGTAACCTCAGATCACCTTTTTTCTGCTTTTGGCATTTTAATTTCTTTATCTCTTCCTCATTTCCCTAGCAATCTTTTGAGCAGGGAAGATGAGATTTGAGGAATGAAAAAACATTCCTTGAATAGCGTGTCTGGATTTTCAAAAATTCCAAATTGTAACCAGACTTTTTGACTTAAAGAATATGCAGGGAGTATATAATAATGTGAAACTTGAATTATACGTTTCTTTTTTGTTTGTTCGTTTATTGGTACATTTAAAGCAAACAATACAGTTAACTACAACCTTTCTTTAAAATCTGTTAGAGTCTTGTCAGAAAGTGGTATTTGAAAATGAATTAAATAAGTTTTTGAGGAACTCAGTGTTTCTTGGCCGATAAAGATATTTTTCAAATGAAAAAATTTGCATCTGATTTTTTTGGGGGGTGCCTAGAAGATGTAGGAAGAAGCCTTTTTGGTGGATTTAAAAATATTCAGTTTTGAAATGTTAAACCTCGCTGGTTCCGGTGTATACATCTACCTACTAGGATGACAATTGAAATACATAGTCCGCTGGATTTAAAATGAAACTATGAATGAATTAAATGACATTTTAATATTACAGTTTTGACCTTGAGTAGTTGTCTTAGTTCATTTTCTGTTTTGCTATAACCGAGTGCCACAGATCCTGGAGGTAGGGAAGTCTAAGAATATGACGTGAGCATCTACTGGCATCTTGTGGGGCCTTCTTGCTGCATCAAACCATGGCAGGTGGCACTGCATGGTGAGACAGAGTAAGGGTATTAGTTTGGGGCTCTTTTTATCTTCTTGTAAAGTCACAGATGCTATCATGAGGTCCCTATCCTCATGATCTCACCTTATCCTAATTACCTCCCAAAGGTTCCAACCTCGAATTAACATATGAATGTGAAGTATTTTTAACATGTGATTTTTTTTTTTTTTGGTACCGGAGATCGAACTCTGGTCCTTGCACTTTCCAGGCAGGCAGTGGACTGAGCTAAATCCCCAGCCCTACACGTGAACTTTTTGTTTGTTTGTTTGTTTTTTGAGACAGGGTCTCACTATGTAGTTGAGACTGACTTGGAACTCACTATGTAGCCCAGGCTGGTCTCGAACTCACAGTGATCCTTCTACCTCAGCCTCCCGAGTGCTGGGATTACAGGTGTGTGCCACCATGCCCGGCCCTACACATGAACTTCCATGAGATACATTCAAATTTAGCAAGTCCTCCTGTTGTACATGTGCTCAGCCTACTTATCTGCTACTTTGTGTATTGTGACCTACATCTCTCCCTATTTCCTCCCCACCCTTACTCCACAGCTACAGTTTCTTTCTGTTTCTCAGCAAAATATAGTTCAATCAACCTTAGATCACATATAAAAGGTGGTTGAATAAGATTGATTATATTGCCTAGTGATGTAGCCATATTAGTTTATGAAAGTATACTCTCTGATATTTCCACAATTACAAAATTGCCAGATGATACATTTCTCAGAATATATTCTATCATTAACTGACATGTGAGTTTTTTAGATTCCATATATAAGTGAGATGATGCATTTTTTTCTGCGTTTGGCTTATTTCATTTAGTGTAGTGTCCTCCTGGGTCATCCAAGTTGTAGTGAATGGCAAAATATTCTTTTTTAGGGCTGAATAATCTGCCTGTCATCCACCTTCTTTATTTATCTTTCTGTTGACACATGCTTAGTTTGTTCTCCATCTTAGCTATTGTCGGTGGTAGTGCAGTGAACACTGGAGCACAGAGGTCTTTAAGAGGTGGTGGTTTCATTTCCCTTCGGTGTTTGCTCACACAAGAGATTGCTGGATCATATGGTAATTCTACTTCTAATTTCCTTAGAAGCCTCTTTTACTGTTTTCTGTAATAGCTGTGCTATTCTACATTCTGGCCAACAGAGTACATGTATTCCCTTTTCTCCATTTTTACCAGAATTTTGTTATCTTTGATTTAAAAAAAAATGTTTATATCAATTCTTTAATGTCAAAATAACACCATTTACCAAAGGGTAATGTTGGCTAAGATAATTAATGAGGAGGAATTCAAGTCTAGCTGAGTGGCAAGCCCTGTTCACAGTTCTTCGCATGACTCATGCCTCCCTTTCTGGTCTTACCACCAATACTTTTAATTTTTTCCCCATCGAGTTTATTGGTATATTTTAGGTGTACAGTACAGTTATGTTCATTATTGGGGTCTTGTACGTATCACATGACAGGTCTGGGTTCTCATTTTTTCCCCTTGTCTCTGCCCTCCCTTCACCCTTTGATATTTTTGATAAAAGAGATTTAAGGTGGAATCTCATGGTTTTGATTTGCATTTACCTGATAATTAATGATATTGAATGTATTTTCCTCTTTTCCTCTTGGTCATTCTTGTATCTTCTTTGAAGCAATGTCTACACCAATCTTTTGCTCATTATTAAATTGGGTTGTTTTTCACTATTGAGTTCTATAAACTATAAAATTTGAATATTAACATTACAAAGATACAGAATCAAAACAATGTGGTACTGACATGAAAATACACATGTAGATCAGTGGAACAAAATAAAGAGCCCAGAAATAATCCAAATGTGTGTAGTCTATTAACTTTTCACAGCACTGTCAAGAGAACATAATGGGGAAGATATGACTATTTCAATAAACAGTGCTGGGAGCTTGTTGTGTCAGCACAGTCCTGTAATCCCAGCTTTTTGGGAGGGTGATGCACAAGGATTGCATGTTCAAGGCCAACCTGGGTAATTTAATGAAAGCTGTGTCTGAAAATGAAAAAAAGAAAAGAAAAGATGGGGGTTGTAGCTCAGTGCAAAGGTACTGGGTTAAATCCCTTGTATACACAAAAAAATCAAATTAAATAAAAATAAATACTGAGAGAAAAAACAAACCACATGCAAAAGAATGAAATTGGATTTGTCTTACACCATACACAGAAACCAATTCAAAATGGGTATAAAACTAAATATAAGATCAGAAACATAAAACACCCAGAAGAGAACACTGGAGAAAGACTACTGAGCATTGAGTTTAGCAATGACTTTCTGGATATCACACCAAAAACTCAGGCTACAAAAGCGAAAATAAACAAATAGGACTATACCAAACTAAAAGCTTTCACACAGCAAAGGTAGCAAAATGAAATACAACCCACAAATGGGGGGAAATATTTATAAATATGCTATAATCCTAACAGATTTCCTTCATAAGTGATTTATTGCTTTTCTCTAACAGTGTTTAAGATTTGGTCCTTGTGTTTGACTTCTGGGATTTTTGACAATGCGATGTTCTGGAGAACTTCTTTCTTGATGGATATTTGAATTTCTAAATACCTCACTTATCCATATAATTAATTCTTTCTTTATATTTGGAAAGTTTGCTATAATTTCTGAAAGCAAGTCTTTTTATCCCATTTGTGCTGTGTTCTGATTTTTTTGTAGTACTGGGGATTGAACTCGAGTCCTTGCACTTGCAAGGCAGGCCACTGAATCACTGAGCTAAATCCCCAGCCCTGATTTTTATTTATTCCAATTAATCTTAGATTTGTCTCCTTTGGATCATCTAGCAGCTATTAGTTCTATCTTTTTGTGCTCTCTGTTTTAAAAGTATCTCTGACTAAGTGATCTCTGACAGACAGCAACTCTGTCTTCTAGTTCTGACCCTCTTTCCTCACACTGGTCACTTCTGCTGCCCATACTTTTAATAGAAAAGTATTTATCTCCTAGATTTCTGTTTGGTACCTTTTCATGGACTCTAGTTCTTTGCTAAACTGATCATTCATATCTTGTTTTGTTCAGCTCATGTAGCTTTTTATTACTGTCTTCTGTAAACTCACTGATCATTTTATTAGGCCCATTATCAATTAGTTATATTTTCTTAGAGCTTGCGAACACCTTATTGACGTATACATATATTTTTTTTTACCTCCTCTGTTATCTTTCTGAATAATTTGATTGCGTGGCTTTTGATTTCTTTTCCCTCAGTGTCCCATGGATCAGCTTTGGGGTAGTTGGGAGTTTTTGGAGGGATTTTGTTGGCCTTGTCTTCTCATGTTTCCATTGTTTTTGTTTGTTTTGTTTTGTGCTAAGATTTGTGAGCCTTATACTAGAAAGACTATTGCTAGTATGGTGTTCTCTTTAGTTAGTGTCTGCTTTTCAGTGATGCACTGTTGGCATGGTTAACTACAGGCCTTTCTTTGCCTCTGTCTCAAGATCTGACAACTCCATCAATTTGGGAGGGGAGGATGCAGTGTAATTGGTCTGGCAACTAGTTCTCCAGGAAAGAACCGCAGACATTTAGAGAATACATATAAATAACAACAACTCTGCCCCCTAGACCCAGCAATAGAGCAACTAAATCTGCAACAATAATAGCACCAAATACAAACTGGATTTTTTTTTTTTTTTTTGGTTTTTTGAATGTAGTTGAGACTGACCTGGAACTCACTATGTAGCCTAGGCCGGTCTCCAACTCACAGCAATCCTCCTGCCTCAGCCTCCCAAGTGCTGGGATTACAGGCATGTGCCACCATGCCCAGCCACAAACTGGATATTGACATGTCATAAGAACCAATAATGTTCTTCCCCTAACGATAGGTTAGAGATATATAATTAGAGCATAACCACTAAGACAAACCAAATATTAACATACAGTAAATATCTATTAAATGTGGCAATTCTACTTCCTCTAACAATAGAAAGAATTCAACAGTAGTAGCAACTAGCTAAAGATTACTAAGGCTTAAAGCTTAATAACTTTTTTTTTTCTTTTTTGCACTGGGGATCAAACTCTGGACCTTGCACTTGTGAGGCAGGTGGCAGAACCACTGAACTAAATCCCTGGCCCTAGGCTTAATGGTTATATTAGTAAAGATATAGGGGCTGGAGAAAGGAAGACTAAGTGAAAAATTTGAAAAATTAAGGAATGAAAGATGAGGAGAGAAAAGTGAGATAAAGGATCCTATTTGGAGTAAAGTGGAATGATAGAAATAGATAAAGGCAACAGAAAAGAACAAACTAGAAAAAGAAGAAAAGAGAAAAAGAAAACAAGTAAAAGAGAAAATAAAACAAAGTAAATAGTAAAAAGGTAAATATCCACCCCTCAAAAAAAAAAAAAAAAAAAAAAAAAAACAAGCACAGGAATAAGAGGAAAAAAGTGGGTCCAAGAAAAAAATTTTCTCCATATTTTTGAATGAATGGTTTTGTTTCAGGACCCACAGTTTTGGAATCCCATGAGGCACAGTTTTCTTTGCTGTACAGCTTGCTTTACAGCCTGCAGTTTTGTGAAGTCACCCGCTGCTCCAGAGACCCCTGCCTGTTCACTCCAGTGTGGCAAACATCCAAGCTGAGGCATGCCCTGTCTCACCTTGGCAGGTGGGGAGAGCAGTCAGACCTCAGATCTGTGTAAGGAGTAGGCAGCAGGGTAAGAGTTCAGGCAGACCGCCTCCAACACTTTCACTGAGGGCATGACCTGAAGGCTGTATTCTTTTTTTGTTTGTTAGTTTTCATTTTTGAGATAGGGCCTTGCTATGTAGTTCAGGCTGGCCTCGAACTCATGTGCCACTTAGCCTGACCTGTAGGGTTTATTCTTGTCTCCAGCTCTTGTCTTCTCTCATATGCTTTCTGGATGCCATAGACTGCACCTTTTTTCTGCCATGCCCCTGTGCCATCTTGTTTCTGCCTTGCAGCCAACCTGATACAGGTGGAAGTGATTAGCCACAGTGAAGTGTTCTTCATTGAAAGTTTGGGTGTGGGGTCTTTTGTCTCAGTGATGGGAGGCTAAGACCTGAAGGAACTTCCCTTCTGTAATGCCATTAACAATTTTAATTAAGAAAAGAGGGTTCGGGATTTAGCTCAGCTGCTCTGCATTCACCTTGCAAGCACGAGGTCCTTAGTTCAATCCCTGGTACCAAAAAAAAAAAAAAAAAAAAAAAAATAGAGAGAGATTGAACTTTGTCGAATGTTTTTTCTGCTTCAAAACTGAGATGATCAGGTAATTTTGCCTTTGGTTTCCTTTGTTGTTGTTTTGAGACCCAAAAGGGTCTCACTATGTGGCCCAGTCTCACTATGTGGCCCAGGGTGGGCTCAAACTCGTGATCCTCCTGTCTCAGCCTCCTGAGTGCTGGGATTACAGTTATGTACCGCCACACCGTCCTCCCTTTGGTTTTGTTAATGTGGTGAACCACATTAATTTGGGTGTGACAAACTACCCTTTCAGGCCAGGGTTAAATCCTACTTGGTCACCATATTTAATCTTTTTGATGTATTGTTGATTTGTTTTGCTAATATTTTATTGAGGATTTTTTGGTCAATATTTATCAGAGAAATTGGCTTTAAATTTTCCTTTTCTTGTGGTGCCTTTGACTCAGGTATCAAGGTTATGTTGGTCTCATAAGTTGTATGGAGAAGTACTCCCTCTAGGTCTATTTTTCTGAAGAGTTGAAGAAGTATTGATATTACTTCTTTCAATGTTTTGTGGAGTTCACCTGTGATGCCATATGGTCTGGGGTCTTCTTTATTGATAGATTTTTATTATTTTTTTCTTTCTGTCTCTCTCTCTCTCTCTCTTTTTTTTTTTTTTTTACCGGGCTTTTAAAACTTGGGCCCTTGTGTTTGCACAGCAGGTGGCGGAACCACTGAGCCAAATCCCTGGCCCTGTTTTTATTATTGGTTAAGTTTCTATGTTTGTTGTTAGTTTGTTTGGCCCATTTCTTTCTAACTTAACCTTTGTAGATTGTATTTTTCCTGGAATTTATCTATTGCATTTAGGTTATGCAGTGTGTCATTATATAATTGTTCCTAATAATCCTTTATGATTCTTTTTATTTCTGAGGCATAGATTATAATTTCATCACTTTTCTTTTTGATTTTATTAGCCTTATCTCTTGCTTTCTTTTTTTTCTACATGTTAGACTACCTAAGTCTTCGTTGGTTTCTTTATCTTTTAAAAATCAAACTCTTTTTATCACTTTTTTGTGTGGCTTTTCTCTTCTCTATTTGACTTATTTCTATTCTGATTTTTTTATGGTTTTCTTTTTTCTGCTAACTTTGGGTGTAGTTTGCTTTTCACTTTCTAGTTCTTTACCAGATAATGTTAGATTATTTATTTGGTGTCTTTCTTCTTTTTGCGACCCTTGGGATTGAACTCAAGGCCTCATACTGAGCTATATCCCTACCCATTTTAACTTAAAATTTTGACAGGGTTTTGCAAAGTTGCCCAGGTTGTGTTGCTTGCTCTTCAGTCTCCTTTGTAGCTAGGATGCATGCACCAGTGGACCAACCTGGCTCTTTCTTCTTTTTTATTTTATTTTATTTATTTATTTTTGGTTTTTTGGCTTTTTGAGACAGGGTCTCACTATGTAGTTGAGACTGACCTGAAACTCACTATGTAGCTCAGGCTGGTCTCGAACTCACAGCAATCCTCCTGCCTCAGCCTCCCGAGTGCTGGGATTACAGGCATGCGCCACCATGCCCACCTTCTTTCTTCTTTTTTTTTTCTGGTACTGGGGATTAAACTCAGGTCCTTGAGTTTGCAAGGCAAGCGGTGGAACCATGGAGCTAAATCTTTCTTCTTTCTTCTTTCTTCTTTCTTAATTTCTTCTTTTTTAATTTAGTCATTTACTGTTGTAAAGTTCCCTTATAGAACTGCTTCTGCTGTATTTCGTATGTTTTGGTATTGAAGATACTTTTTATGTACTGAATTGAAATTTCTGTTTTATATTTTAAGGGCAAAAAAATCTAGATTAAAGAGTATGCTACCATTTGAGTAACACATTAAATACAATGACGCATTTTCTTATAAATTATGCACACACATAATTTCTTAAATATCCATAGCACATTCCTGCAAATACTCTCGGACCTGGCAACTGGAATTGTGTGGGAAAGGGAGATGTTTTACCATATTCATTTTGCACCTTTAAAATTTCAACTGTATAACCTACTTGGTGCAGGTTGGTTTTTCTGAGAGCAGACGTGATGGAGCTTGGGATACAGTATATTTATTAAAGACCAATACCTGGGGGTGGGGGAGGAAAGGAAGCAAGGTTGTGTAGATGGAGAAGGCTATGTACCTTGAGACCCTAACAAAAGCTTGATTGTTGTCCTTTGGAGCTCTGGAGCACATGTGGCCTATCAGAACAGTCTCTGGTGGAGTAGAAGTGACCTTTGTACATCTGACCTGACCAGGTGTTAGGTGCAGAAAGGCATCTAGAAAGGCATTAAGGTGTGTTAGATAGCACCAGCAGTGGAGACAATCCCTACCACAGCTGACAGCCTGGGCACAAATCTTACTTTGAAAGGAGATCTAGGGCCGGGGATTTAGCTCACTGTTTCTACTGCCTGCCTTGCAAGCACAACGACCAGAGTTCGATCCCCGGTACTGAAAAAAAAAAAGAAAGGAGACCTAAGTAACATTCCTCAACTATAACACAACTTTTCCTAGTCTTGCAGTTGAGATCTTGGATGGGTTTAGAGTTAGGAAATTCCATCAAAGTTTAGAGGCAGGAAAATTTCTTTTCAACCAAATAAGTCTTTAGACAGCTTACCTTCCTATTTGTGTAAGTTAATGATTTCTTCCTTCTTATTTCTAAATTAAAATCCAAAGGCAATTTTTAGATGATGAGAGTATATATTCATGGTTTTTAAAAAAGACAATTGGAGGGGCCAGGGATTTAGCTCAGCGGTTCGGTGGCCTGCCTTGCAAGTGCAAGGACCCGAGTTCAATCCCCGGCACCAAAAAAAAAAAAAACAATTGGAGCCAAATAGAAGAAATTTTAAACAAGTTAAAAGTAGTTGCTCCTGCGGAATAGAAATTGGAAATGGATGAAGTTGGGGTGTGTGGTGTAAATTTTCATCCAACTAGGATACTTTTTAGAGTGAAAAGGAGCAGTGTTAATAATTACTTGAGATAATATATACAATTGTGCTATGAACCAAATTGTGTGTTGCCCTCTGTCTTAGCTACTTCCTCATCACTGAGACACGATACCTAACACCTACAACTTAAAGGCAGAGCTGTTTATTTTGTCTCATAGTTCATCATCCACAGACTCCCAGGCAGGACAGCATGGCAGAGAGGCACAGCAAAGGAGAACTGCTCATAACATGGCAAACAAGAAGCAGAGTCAAGGGAGGAGCTGAGAGGGGAGATTTAACCCTGTGAATTATGTCCACAGTGACACACCCCTTCCGTCCAGGCCCCACCTCCTAACAGCAGTCAGCTATAATGCCCCTATTATCCGGGAACCTTCCAAAGGTCCCACCTATTAACACATGGGGCTTTAGGGGGACCTCTGGATATAAACTGTAACACCTTCCCCCAACTTCGCACATCCCTCAATGGGGTTTGATCGTATCTGGAGACAGAGTCTTAGGAAGTAGGAGTAAATAGATTAAATGGATGCATCCCTAATCCTATAGAAGAGGAAGATAGGGAAGGAGGGAGAGAGAGAGAGATCTGTCTCTCCATGTAGGCTCTTCAGGGAAAGAATGTGTGAACCTGTAGTGAGAAGGCGGCTGTCCATACTGCCCAAGGATATACCTCACTGGAACTCTGCCATGCTGGCATCTTAATCTCAGACTTCCAGTTTCCAGAACTGTGAGAAAACCCATTTCTGTTGTCTAAGCCACCCAGTCTATGGTGCTTTGCTATGGCAACCCCAGCAGACTAATACAGGTTGGAATTGTGCCTGGAGAATGAGGATGATTTGTGATCCTTGAACACCTTTCTGTGGCCGATGTTAGTCTAAACCTTCTGCTATTAGACATTATTAGTGCTAGAATGAGCAGTGTGCACAGACCTGAGAAGTAGGGAGAGCATTTTGCTTGGATGAAGAAACAAGACTTCAGAAATGATTTAGTACCGCGGGTAAAGTCACACAGGTAGAAGTCATATCAGGTTTGACTAGCAGTGATGGCCTCGTGCATCAAGGAAATTGCCAACTTCAGTGATGTATAACCCGGGCTCCTGCTGGCCCCATGCCTCCATCAGCCTGCCACCATTGTTCTCTTGGACATAGCCAAGATTGACAGAGGGAGGAGGTGTGGGGTAGAAGTTAAAATGTCACTTACACGGACTGAACTCCAAATGACTTAATTTACCATGATGTGTTTTAATTAACAAGCGTGAAAAAGTGAAGAGGTTGTGGATTGTAATCAAGAAAGTAATGCTTTAGTTACTGAAATGCAATTGTCTTCACTGGGAGGGATACACAAGTTAATTAGGTCACAAAGATAAATTAAGAGGAAACTAAACATATCCTTGCCAAAATGAGATCTACTGTTGGCTTATGGTAAAAGAAAACATATATAGAAATTAAAGATTACAATGTCAGTAATTTTGCATTTGATAGCCTTGTGGATTCTGTGAATATTTCAGTTTCATAATAAATGCACCTTGTATTACACTGCAAATATTTTAGCATAAAAATAATTTTGCTTATTTTAAATGGTCTCTTTTGTTTTAAGCAGGTGTTAGCTCCCTGGGGCTAATAAGTGGCTCTTAATTCATAGACTTCAAATACAGAAAAGGATATTTACTTTTTTTCCTATAAACTATTGAATTGAGGTGACTGTATAGTTTTGTTTTGTTTTGTTTTGTTTTGTTTTCCGGCTCTAGGGATCAAACTCAGGACCTTGCACTTGTGAGGCAGGCTTAGTGCCACTGAGCTAAATCCCCAGCCTTGTATAGTATATTAAACTTAAAAAAAATGTAGGGTTGTTTACTGAGCCTTATCTGTACAGACTAAAACAGGAATATCTTAAGACTTTTTGTTCTTTTGGTAGGGGCAGGATATTGTCATTTTGGTCTAAGAATTTAAAATTATTTATGTACCAATACATATTGAGAGCCAGGTGTGGTGGTGCATGCCTGTAATACCAGCACTCAGGAGGCTGAGGCAGGAGCATCGCATTGCTGTGAGTTCGAGACCAGCCTGGACTACATAGTGAGTTCCAGGTCAGTTTCAACTACATAGTGAGACCCTGTCTCAAAAAAAACCCCAAACAAACAAACAAACCCAAAAAACATATGGAGCATTTTCTACCCTCTAGTGGTGACAAATAATTTTGCAATATTGGTTACTTTAGTGCTTTGAATTACAAGGGAAAAGCTACATAGTGTAGTATTTTAAAAGCAGAGTGAAAATATGTCTGTGCATTGCTATAGCTAATTACTTTTACTGCATATTTTAAGAAAGACAAACAATAGCTTTATGTCTTATTAGCCAAAATATACCAACGCCTAGAAATCCAGAAGTAAAATAAATTTTGTGATATTTTTTTCTTTGGAATTACAATATTATTTCTCTATTTGTACAAAGAATATTAATTTGACATTAATCTTGTCATAATTTAACTCCATTCCTGATTAGTATAGTGATTTTCCTATTAATTCCTTTCATACCTTAGTTTCTAAATTTAGGGTGACAATGTTGGTAATAACTCTTCCTATTCCCTATGCTAAATATAGGATTATATTTATTACATTAGTTTTAAATTATGAGGAAATGGTACGATACATTCTATGAGCAACTATTTTTATTATTATCTTTGGGCATCTTTTTGACTAATTATTATTATATATTCTAAGACATTAAGTACAAAATATTTAAAATTTATTGACTATAATATAAAAAGACCAGGGAAACAGAAGAAACCGAGTAAAAATTGGCTCCTAGGAAGAATATGAAAGAGCCCTACAGTTCAAAGAAAAGTGTTGTAGGCCTGAGGTTTAGCTTAGTGGCACTGTGCCTGCAGGGTCCTGAGTTCAATCCCCCATGCCAAAAAAAAAAAAAAAAAAAAAAAAAAAAAAAAGAAAAAAAAAGAAAAAAAGGAAAAACTGTTATAAAATAGCATATGAATAATTGTTGACTTTTTTCATTATTCAGAAAAATTAAACTAATGAAGCATTATTTTAATTGCTCTCTGAAATAAATGTCTCCCCATATCTGACTGTCAACAGAAACCTTTGGGGCCCCTGGTAATTGTGAATAAGCTCCAGCCCCAAGTAAATCCAGTGTGTTATGATCTGATGAGATGATAAAAGTTCAGAAGAAAAAAAGATCATTAGCAACAATTCCCCTTTTGAGACGTGCTTACAGGGTGTTGTAGGAAAAATTTAATGTTCTAGAGAAAAAGTTGACACTCTGAAATGATAGGAGATGCTGTAATAGTTGGGGCATCTCTGAAAACCATGAGCCTTAGTGTTCTCATAAGACAGTTTTTTAGCAGCCAAAATAACGCTAAAGCTTTGAGAGTGCTTACACAGGTATTAGTGGGAATATAATTAGTGAATAGTGGCAGGATATATAAAAAGGGTAAGTGAAATGAACTTAATGCTACTGTATTGTAAACTTAAAGAAGGCTGAAATGGTAAATTTTATGTTACATGTATTTTACCACAGTAATTTTTTTTTTAAAAAGGGCAAGTGAAACTCCTCTGATTTTTTTTTTTTTTTGTTGTTGTTTTTTGAGACAGGGTCTTACTATGTTGAGACTGACCCGGAACTCACTATGTAGCCCAGGCTGGTCTCGAACTCACAGCGATCCTCTTGCCTCAGCCTCCCGAGTGCTGGGATTACAGGCATACGCCACCATGCCGAGCCTTTCCTTTCTTCTAAAATCTGTGTATGTGATAATTAAGAGTGTGAGATAGGAAGAAAAGGACTAAAGGTGTAGGGAAAAGGGGAGGGTAGGGACAAGGAAATAAGGAAAAAATGGAAATAAAGAGTTTGTTAATGGGGAGGAGAGGAGGAGAGTGAAAGGAGGGCAGGGACAGGGGAAAAAATAAGAACCAAGAACTGTCATGTGAAGGTACAGGATCCCAGTAATGAATGTAACTGTATTGTAGACCTAGATTGTACCAATAAACTCAATAAAAAAAATAAAGATCTAGAGCAATAAAATCTGTGTATGGTATTTTCGAACAGTGGGGATTTACTCCTGGGATGAAATGCACTCATGTTTTTTTCCCATTTGATCTTAATTCAAGAGATGCTTCTGGGATACTTAATGTACTGGAGCGGTGCTGGCAAACCTTTTAGAGACTGAGCGCCCAAACTGCAACCCAAAACCTACTTATCATCGCAAAGTGCCAACACTGCAGTCACACCTGAATACTGAGGTTTTAGTTTAGAACAAAACAACTCGTACATTCACTTCGCTTGCATGCCGCTAGGGAGGGCTCTGCGTGATTGCTGTGGCATGCGTGCCGTGGGTTTGCCAGCAGGGTATGGGAGTTAGAGGGCAAGCTGGCGTGTGCAGGTGGACGGCGCAGTGGAAGCGGGAGGACGAGTGCGAACTCTGAAGTCAGGCAGAGCTCCTCTGAGACCATTTGTTAGCTCCTGCTGCTTCATAAAGTTCTTCTAAAAGAAGACTCAGCTTTTAGGTGAATCTGTCTCCCTGCTTCCTAGTATCTATCTTTTATTTGGTGCTTTATTTATCCTTTGGATTTCTCATGTAAGAGAAACCACGGAATATTTAAGCTTGAGTGTCTGATTTATTTCACTTAATATTAGGGTCTCAAAGTGCATCCATTTTCCTACAAATGACTCAAATTTATCCTTCTTTATAGCAGAGTAGTACTTCATTATGTATAAATACCACTTTTTTATACATTCATCTGTTGGTGGGCATATAGGCATGTATATGTTTTAGCTACTATGAAGTGTGCTGCTATAAATATGGGTACAGTGCAGTGTTTTTTTTTTTTTTTTTTTTTTTTTGTACCAGGGATTGAACTTGGATCCTTGCACTTGCAAGGTAGGCCACCGAACCGCTGAGCTAAATCCCCGGCCCCTTAGTGCAGTGGTTTTTAGTAAGAAATGGCTCTGACCCCAGGGACTAGTTGACATTGTCTGGAGACTGTCACAGTTGCCACTGGTTGTCACAATTGCAGAGTGGTCCTATTGGCATCTGGCTGGTAAGAGGCTCTGGGCTCTGCTAAACATCCTATGATACACCCCAGCCTAACACCCAGCAAAAGCTTATCCAGCCAGTGTCAATGGTACCACAACTGCCTAATGAAGGAAATGGTTAACACATGTTATATGTTTTATAGAACAAGGAAGTGAGCTTGTAGAAGTTAAGCCCAGATGTCTAGTTGACCACATAAAGGCTAAACTTTTAAAATGTTTCCCCATAGTAACAGAGACTGGGGCATTGTGCCCAATGGGAGTACTAAATGTCTCAGTCTCATTTGTAGGTGGGGTGGCCAATTACATGAAAGCGAAAGTAGCAGGGTCATGCTCTTAAACCGGGCTGTTTTGGGAAAAAAGTATCACTTTGCCTTGTTCCTTTGTTTTTGCTACCTTCAAAGGGACACAATACTTTTTGGTGGTGGCCATGTGCTCAGGACAGTGGAGTAGAAAGATGGCAGGAGAAGAGATCCCTGACTACGTTGAATTCTCACACCATCTCAGAATTGTCCATTTTTGTG
The DNA here is from genome assembly GCF_012274545.1 of Fukomys damarensis. Classification (NCBI taxonomy): domain Eukaryota; kingdom Metazoa; phylum Chordata; class Mammalia; order Rodentia; family Bathyergidae; genus Fukomys; species Fukomys damarensis. Next base: position 26,791,818 of record NW_022900916.1, read on the forward strand.
TGTGAAGAAAAAAAAAATCTCTTTTGATAACAATATTATTTAGCTTTTCTGTTCCATGCAGCCGTATCCAAATTTGATCCATGTCTCAAAAAATTTTGATCAACAGAAAAGGGGCTGTTGAGTTGAAGGAATTAACAAGAACAAAGATACAGAAGTGTGAAAACTATCCCAAAATAAAAATAAAATAGGGCTGGGGATGTAGCTCGGTGATAGCCTGACCTGGATTTAATCCCTACTACCACAAAAATAACCCATAGTATGATACATTCATTAAATAATATGATAACTTCCAAAGGAAGGAAGTCATGTGAAGTCTCCATATCTCCAAGAAGATCCTTAGGAAGAAAAGAGCGAGCACATGAAACGGAGACCAGCGCTCTCACCTTTCTTGCTCATTTCATTTTGTTGGTCACAGTTAGGTGAACACTGACCTTTCATTTTTCTAACTGAAAAATTTGTCCCAGAATCAGTACATTTTTCCCTTTTTGTATTTCTCAAGTTTATTGTCAAAACATGATGTATGCAATGTGGAGCAGAGATTACATAAAAATCACCTTCCATGAAAATCTTTGCCTTATCGAGCTGCCCGGTGCCCCGCTCTCCCCTGACCTCCTGCCCTCTGTTTCCCTTCACAGCTTGATGAGCTTTAGGGTAGGACCAGTCCAGGTAGAATTTCTCTGGGGAAGGGAAGTGTTGGAAAAGAGGAGAAGGGGTGTAAGAGGGGTATTTAGAGGCTATGCCTGGGAAAGCACTTGGAGAAGAAGAATGCCATTAGAACTTGTTACTGTTTGATGATTCTATAAAAAGCTAGTATTTTGAGGAAGTCCAGGCAAAATCACTTGAGTGTTTGTGATTATTTTGGCATTATCTTCTCAGCATTTAAATGATCAGTTAGGTAAAACTATTCATCTATAAGTTGAATTAGATAATAACTTAAAATTGTTCTAGAAATAACCTATAGCCAGAATTCTTAAACTAAGGGATCAAAATTTCCTTTGAGAATGTGCCTAAGAACTATGAATTGTCTCCACAGAAAAATGCACAGATATGTGTAGTGCTTCAGAAAAAACATCATTCGAGTGGTTTTGAGTATTCCTCACAAGGAGAGATACATCTCTGGGTTGCAAAGGATATTGTTATGGTTTGCATTTAAATGTCCCCCCAAAAGCTTCATGTGAGCCTTAAAGTGGGGCTTTTTGGAGATGGCTGGATCTAGGGGATGTGATGCTAGGGTTAAAGATGTGATGCTAGGATTAAGGGCGTGAGTGCTTAAGTAATTAAGGCTGAGTAGCCTGGGCAAGATAAAAGGGACAGAAAAAGTGTTGTGTCTTGTTGTTTGTTGCTTGCTGCCTGGTGCCTTCTGCCTGCTCCGCTTTACCATAAACTGTTTCTCCTTTGAAATGCCGCTCTGCCATGCCACCCTGCCTTGGAGCCAGCTAACTATCTACTGAAACCTGTACAAACTCTGAGCTAAGTAAGCTTTTCCTCCTTTAAATTTGGGTGTTGGGTATTTTGTCTCACCAACGAGAAAAGCAACTAAGATGTCAAAGGTGAAGTCTTAATTGAAACACCAAAATCTAATTGACATAAAATTGGAAAGCCAAACTACTACTGGAAGATGCTTGAAAAAAGTGGCTGAACTCGGGAAGAGGAAGAAATCCCTGGAGACAGCACAGACCATCTCCTAGGTCTTGACAGTGAGATAGCCTTTTCCTTTCATCCCAGACTCCCTTTCCTCCCAGTGGAGTTCAGAAGAGCAGCAGCAGCAGAGAGAGGAAGCACATGAGATGTGAAGAGAGAACACAGTCAAACATATTCTTGTCTCCAACCTCAGGCCTCAGCATGGGAAAGTGGAGAATGAACGAACAAATGCCTGAGTGCAGACTGAAATGTTGGTTACTGTGGATCAAGACAGTGTTTTTATATTTTGTTTAAAATTTTTTCCAATTTTTGGAGTCTTTTTTATTATATGTTGACAGATTATATTTGTATATATTTATGGGGTACAAAATAATATATATTTTTTTCTTTTTATTAGTATATGCAGTACATAATGTGTATATATCATGTGTGGAGTTGGTACATGTACCTAATATATCTTTTTTATGTATTTTTGTTTTTGTTTTTGTTCTGAGACAGGGTCTCACTGTGTAGTTGAGACTGACCTGGAACTCACTATGTAGCCCAGGCTGGTCTCGAACTCACAGCAATCCTCCTGCCTCAGCCTCCCAAGTGCTGGGATTACAGGCGTGTGCCGCCATGCCCGGCCAGTGTACTTAATATATTTTAATTCCCTTTTTCTCCCTTCCCTCCTCCCCTCATGGAAAAACTAACTCAGGCTAATTAGAGATGGCAAGTTTTGGCTTTGAGAGTGCAAAAGTCTGACATTGCTTAAGAGCAGCTATGAAATGCATGGCATCCAGCCAAGTTTCTACCCAAGGCCAGGGGAAGATTCCTGCACACCTTCTTCCCTATTATATTTTAAAGGGTCAGTGGGACACAAAAATAAATTTGCATTTTGATCACACCTTATGAGTCACCTTATAACCACCGTAGGGTGGAAACAGCATGACAAGCTGCCCTTAAGTTTATTAGTACTCTGATTAATAAACACAAAGATTATTAAACGTCAGAAGCCAGCAGGGTCAAGTGTGAGGGAAGCAGAGCAGGCTTTATAATATGTGGCTGCAAAATAAAGACACGAGGCCTCTTTTTCTGAGATGACCTTGAGGGCTTTCTCCAATGGTTCCTATAAAAAGTGTGTGGCTACATTTTAACTGAATTAATCTCTTTAGTGAACTCACCCTTACATACTTTTTCTTCATTCCTTCTCAGGCCAGGCTACAGACTTTCCAAATCTTGCCTCTTTCTTTCTTTCTTTCTTTCTTTCTTTCTTTCTTTCTTTCTTTCTTTCTTTCTTCCTTCCTTCCTTCCTTCCTTCCTTCCTTCCTTCCTTCCTTCCTTCCTTCCTTCCTTCCTTCCTTCCTTCCTTTCTTTCTTTCTTTCTTTCTTTCTTTCTTTCCCTCCTCTATCTCTCTCTCTCACTCTCCTTTCTTTCTTTATTTTTTTGGTACTGGGGATTGAACTTGGGTCCTTGAGCTTGCAAGGCAGGAGCCAGAACCACTGAGCTAAATCCCTGGCCCTCTCCTTTTCTTTTTGCTCCTGAGACTCGCTATAAATGTCACTAAACATGGTGAATGATATACATGCTACAGCTGAATGCTTTGTTTTCTGAATTTTTTTCATCAAATGAATTAGTCCATAATTTTCGGTTTTGGTTTTCTATAAAATCTTGGGATGGACACCATGTATCCAAGTTCTTTACCAGAGTTTAACAAGGATGGCCTTTAATTTTCACTTACATGGGAGATTAGTTCCATAGTCTCCTCGTCTTATGAACCCTTGTCAGAATCATCAGTAATACTGTGGTTATAGCATTGTAGGCTTTTCTTAGCCTGCTTCTCCAGACTCTTCTAACCTTTGCCCATTACTCAGTTCCAAAGCTGTTTCCCTGTTTTCAGACATAGTTGTAGTAATGACTTCCTTCCTCAGTACCAATTTTCTATGTTGTCTGTTTTCAGTGGCTATAACAAAATATCTGAGGCTGGGAACTCTGTAAAGAAAAGAGTATTATTTAGGTCACAGTTCTGAGGCTTCAAGGGTGTGGCTCTGGCATCAGTGTGGTTCTAATGAGGGCCTCATGGAGGATGACAATGTCAGGAGCATTTGTGGGTAGAGAGATTGGATCACAAGACAAAGAGCAAATCAGAGGTCAGGCTTAGAGTTTTGTAACAAATTACTCTCATAAAAATATACTAAAGGGTCTCCAGAAAACTTAATCCCTCTTGAGGATGACTGGTGACTTCTGGGCCTCTCACTAGGATCCATTTCCTACAGATCTCACGTCTCCACATTGCTTCACTAAGGTCCAAGCTTCCAACACATGAACCCTGAGACAATTCGACCATTTTCAAAACATAACATCAAGCATGGGGCTTTGTGTGACTGCATGGGTCACAGGCCTATGAAGCCACCGTAGGTTGAGCAACAAAGATCAGAAGAGGAGGGGACCCTGCTAGTGGTTCGGTTAATGAGAGATGAGAGACATGATACTTGGCTAGTACACACTATTTTGAGTGAAATACAGTAAAATATGGTCTCCTCTCTAGGGTCCTGAAAATCCTCAGCAAAATCACACATTCCCCATATGCTTATGGGAATGGATTTCTTGTGGAATCTGGTGAATGGGCTGGTGCAAAACCAAAAGAGTTAGTAGATAAAGGAAAGGTAATATCTGGCTATTCATCTAACATTGAGGTTTAGCAAACAGTTCATGTTCTGTGACAAGAAATTTCCCTAGGTCATATTGTATCAAGGGAACAAGTGGTGTTTTATTAGCACTGCAGTACATTTTGTGATACTTTCTCAGAATTGTTGCTCAGAATTGGCAACTAGGGAGCAAGTCTGGAGGTACAGAGGCACTAAATACCTGACATTATAAACCAAATCATGAATAGGGGGAGCTGGACACCTCTTCAAAGTTTGCCAAGAGATAGCTGAGCTATGTAGCACCCTGCCTTGATCCACGCACCTCCCAGATATGTAGTTATGGGAGTTTGGCCAGGAGAGGGATCTGGCACAGTTGCCTCTTCCTCTGGGAGCTAAGTGCTGTGGTCTAAGCATTCTCCCTAAAGGTTCATGTGTTTGAAGCATGGTCCTGGTGTGGCAGTGTTGAGGTGGTGGAACATTTAAGAGGTGGGGCTTAGTGGGAGGTAATTATGTCACAGAAAAATGGCTTTTCCAAGGGATTAACACAGGTGTTAGGGGACTACATGAATTCCTTCAAGAAAGAGTTGTCAAAAGGGAGCCTGGCACCTCTCCTGAATTATTCTGCATGCATTGCTTGCCATTCTCAGATGTGCTTCCACCATTATGATGCCTTCTGATATGAGGCTCCCACCAAAGTTGAGCAGACTATACTACCATGTGAATTAATACTCTTTTTCTTTATAAAGTATCCAGCCTCAGGTATTTTTGATATGACAACACAAAATGGACTAACATACCAATCATAGAGGGCAGGGTTGTGACTGTCATATGAGCATGGTATTTCTGACTGGCTATTTGCTCAGGCAGTAGATTGAGCTTCCCTGTCTCTTCTAAATGGGCAGAGAGGGTTGGAAGCAACCAAGGAGGGCAGTGGTGAGGAAGCCAGAAGGGATCCTTTGTCCTGTCCCTGGTGTGGCCAGGAAGTCTGTGTTTCCTATGCATCAAGAGGTTCCTGGGAAGGCAACTGTCCTGCTTTGAGCCTTTCTTTCTGGCTATGGGTAGAGTAGATGAGTTGAGGCTAGTGGGAAGAGGTCAAGCAGCATCAAGTAGAGGAGATGTAGGTCCTCCAGATTGGTAAAGTCTCTATAAATGCTTCCTGTAGAACTTACTTGTAGAAGTAGCAACTTTATATAGAAAGGATGAGACAGCTACTCTTGACCTTGCATCCCTATCGCTCTCTTACCCACCCAAATGCTCTGGGGAAGACAGCAGGGGAGACTGCCTTCCAGAGGCTATTGTATGCTCTCCTGCCATTCCATTCCTGAGGTGAGGAAGGGGAGGCAGAGAGAAGGAGCAGAAATTGCTCCTTTCCTACTTCAGATCCTCCCTGCGCGGAGGGGATACTTTGCCTCGGATATGAGGTTGACGTCTTCAACTAGCCTTGATGGAGTTTTTTAATATCAAGAAGTGACCGAGGAAGTTTTGGAATCTGTCCACGGTATCATTAAGGGATCTCTACCCAGCAGGAGTGGGAGATTCACATGGCCCAGTAGGGGGCATGAGAAGAGAAAAATAAAACCATTTCTGGGTGCCCCTGTGGAGATGTGACGAACCAGTCACATCTGATTGAGGACTTATATACTTAGAACTAAAGTCAAGTCAGTATGCATCTGTATTGTGGTGTACTGATTATAAAGTGTTGATGAGTGGTCAGATATTTTTTCTGCAAATCAAAAACTTAAGTGAGCTTCTGGATGTAGATTGAAGACTAAAAGTGGTAACTAATAGGTGCTTTTCTTCTTTTTTCTCCTTAAAATCTAAGAGTTTCCTTTATCTTGTAATAATACACAAAGAGCTATCAGAATTTAAATTTCAACCTATGATAGATTCACAAACTAAAACTCTAACAATGAGATTGAAACGAGTTGATGTTTAAAAAACATGTTTTTAAGTTCACTTGTCAACTATGTTATTGTTATTGAATTTTCATCATATTTATTACTTTTCTATTTAATTTTTTAATTAAATGTGACCATGTCTGTGACTTTTACATAGGGTAGTGATGTGGCTTCAGCCGGTCTGTCTGTCTTTCTCTCCTCTGTCTTTCTCTTTCTCCCGCCCTCTCTCCTTCCATCTCCCTATTACCAGAGACTTAAGTATTTACAATGCTCTCTTTTATTCAGACAAATCATTTTAACTTTACATTGCAAATATTCTTTAAATTGTTTTATATAATTTAAACTGACAAGAAAAATCACTACATAATCATAATCAATGATGCATAATCCATCCAGAATCTTGCCATTATTTCTTGTCTTTGCCATAGAGCTGCCTGTGAATTACAGGCCACAGTTTCATATCATCTTTAGGGACAGGCTCCAGATTTCTTATTTTTCTTGTTTCACTTCTGCATCATCTATTTTCTTGAATACCAGTTTCCTAAAATATAAGCAGTACACAATGTTCTCATCCATCAGAACACCAGTGTGCAAAAGCATGTAAAGATACGAACCGTGAGTCTAATCACCTAACTGTGCTTCAGTTGAATTGTGTTGCGCTTGAGATGAGTGAGATATTGATGTGATGCTGGATTTATGATGGGCGTCCATTCCAGAAACTTACCACTGACTCCCCTCTCTTCCTCACTCCCACCCCACTCCCACGTGGTTAGTTCCCCAGTTCCACCCCTGTGTAATATCCCATGACCTTTTCGGAAATGACAGGATTTTCCATGTCGCGATGAATAATGCCCCATGTCCTTGTCTAGGCCATGTATGTCTATGCTCTGCTCTTGTCTGTAATCCTCTGCTTTTCACATGCTTTTTTTCCTGACTCTTGCCAAACCAAACCTTGGCTCTCTGGCTTACCTTGCTTTAGTGCCATTGCTCACATGCCTCCTTTTCCTAGAAATGACCTCTATTCTCCCACCAGTTTCTGAGTGTGCAAACTCCAGCTGTGCTTCCGTGTATGACTCAGAAAATGTCCCTGGCTTCCTCTGTGGGACTTGTGTTTCTTATATCATTTCATTCTATCAAATACTAAGGGCTTACTTTGTGGCAGACACAAGCCTAGGCACTGTAAAATCTTGGGATGAGCACACTGTTCAAAATATGTTTATTTTGTTGTGTTTATTTTGCTTCCGGAAGAACTCACTTGTAGAAGTAGCAATTTTATATAGATATGACAGTAGACAAAAATTACAGGATTTATGATACTGAAATCTATTGAAAATGGTTGATCCTAACCATATAATAAGTCAGATGGGGATAAATACCACTGGGAAAAAATCAGTCAGAAGTGTTCTGAGGTGGTCGAGGTGGTCTCTTTGGTAAGGTGAAAGCTTGCTACCTTGCTTTCTTCTGTCCTTAATAAAAGCATTGCATTTTATTTTATATAAAAAATGTTTTAAAAAAATATATTCTGTACCAGAAGGTAACACTAATTAAAAAATCTTTTGTAGTAATTTATACTCTGATTTATGCATAGTGGATAATGAATACTTAATATAATGATTATTACAATATTTATTTATAAAATAAGATTCAGAAAAAAGAAAAAAATCTTTGATTAAAGAGATAAAGAATCAATCTGACTTGAGATCTGGTTATGGAGATGGTGTCCTTTGTATTTGAGGACAACTCTGTCATGTGAATCTTTTTAATGTTAGAGGGTCAAGTGTCAGAACATGTCACTGGCTCAATCTCGTCACTGCATGGGTATACTGTGTGGCTCATGGAGTAATGAGGCTGGTGCCATGGGTGGCTTAGGGAAGCCATATCATCACTATGCACCTATAGCCATGCTTATAGTACCTGGCCTTCGTCGTTCTTAATTTATAGGTATTTGTGTCCCTGTCTTCACTTTTCTCCTCTGAAGTAACTTACTATCTTAAAACTTATTTTGAAAAAAGTGTAACCCTTTTTCTAAGTTTCTGGACCAGTTCTGTATCACACCCCATGCCCTTTGAGTAGTTCTCAAGTATTTACCTTGGTTGTTGGTTTTGTTTTTTTCTTTTTTTAAATCAAGATTCTAGATTTCTTGACTCTGGCAGGTCACGCAGTAAAGTAACTCATTGGCAGAGAGTGAATGCGTGGATCGTCTAAAGAAATCACTCAGTGTCTTAGTGGCACTTTTGGTTGTTGTCATTCTCCCAAATCTTTGGGGAAGGTTCGGAACATGTTTGGAGATGTTTGGCTCTGTATTTCTTCCAAATCTCAGTGGCAGGTTGACCGGACCTCCTGAGCTTCTTTCTTTTTTTATGGTCCTCCCGAATCTCAGTGGCAAGTTGGCTGCAGAATGTGGCATTTTGTTGACAGCAGGTGTATTCACCTTAATGACGTTTTTTGGTCCCCAATCTTTTAATTCTTGAAAACTGAAACTTCTTTCCTTGTCTCCTTTTGGGATTTCTCTAGGCTATAATTAGAAATGACCAGTAAAATAATTTATCATTGTTATAAACCATAGATTTAAACCCCACATTAACTTAAACCCAGACTTTATTCTGCAGAATTGTTAAAGCTATAAACAAAGTTTGTGTTCTTATGTGTAAGACTTTTTAATAAATAATTTGTATTAAGCTTCTTAAAGCAATCTAGTTTCTCTGTCCCTAGACTATTGTAAGATAACTATAAAATATTAATAAAATATATGTAGTAAATATAGCAATGTGTTTGACCAGAAGGAATATAATGAGGTATTGAAATGAGGGAAAATTTATTTTACTGTAGTTATTCTCTTTCAGTTTCTTGATTCATGTTGTTTGTAAAATATTGTATATATTTTTATTTTTTGACTTTAGAGAAACCTCCCATTTCCTTTCCATGTTTCATATCCTTCTCCTCCCCTTAAAGGCCAAGTGGTACATGGAAATATGATAAAATAAAAATAGAGATACTAGCCAGGTTTTGGGGTACATTTGTAGAAGGCTCCAGTGAATTTCCTTTTTATCCCTTCATATTCAGCATTCTACACTAAAAATGTTTCAGGGAACCAATTTTATTTTAATTAGAATATAAATTACATTTTTGGTAAAGAACTTATTGGTTTGTGGATTACTGCAACACAAACATACCAGCCTTATAGGAATCACTTAAAGTACCTTAAATATTTAATTAGTTTTAGTTTTACTATAAAAGTTTGTCCATATAAAGATTTTTAAGTGATTGTTTCTTGATTGTAACCTAAGTTAAATGAGCAATACATACTTATTCTAGCAAACTTGGAAAAGTTATTAAAACATAATAAAATAAAAAATAATTTGCAATTCTATCATCTGTGGATAGATAAATGTTTAACTTAGATAAAGATTTACCATAAACTTACCAGCTTGTAATTGCTAGGTAGAAAATATAGATGTTGTGACTATTCATACTTTAAGACAATTCAAATGTCCAGCTGAAAGGTATTCATATCTTTTTTTTTGCTCCACATCTTATTTTGACAAATATTTATTACAAATATGCAGTTCTGAGTCATTTGAAAATGTATTAAAGTGCTTTATGCCTGGTAATTATCACAGTGTAAATAGCAGACTCTGTTATTAGATTGACCAGGCTATTTGCTATTGTGCTAAGTAATATAAATTACATCAGTATACTGTGATAGGAAGGCTGAAGTTTGAAGACAATCAAAACAGAACAAAAACCAGAAATAGAAAAGCAAACACAAATGAATTTGTTCCTTACTTTTAAAAAAGCATCAGATGCAGAACAAGTATTACATATATAATGCTGGTCATATTAGATATAAAAACTTACCTCAGAACATTTGTCATAATTTTCTTTGCTGTGAAGATGTCCCATTGTTAATTCTTCTGCACAAAAGATGTTTGATGTTAAGAAGATTGAAGTGGCTAAAGTCAATAAGATGAACCATTTTGATGAAATAATTTCCATTTTGTCCAAATCTAGAATTACTATGTGCAGCCCAATGTCTTCATGAAGGGAAATCATGGTGTTTTTATACAGTCCTAAAACAAAAAATGTTCCCTGTAACAATGAAGTTAATATCACACATTTTAAGTACTAATATTAATTAGAGTGGGTAACTAAAATATGCATGTAAGGAATATGTGTTTGTGCTTGCAAATTAATTAACTTTAAAAATAATTTTCCTCATTATGAAAGCTCTTCTAATTAGGTAAGTTTGAAGCAATAGTAATTAAGATTCCAAACAGGATGCTTATTTCTCTGAGCTTAAAGCAAAAGTATTTTGTTTTAGTATTTCCATTGGTTTTTGAGGGAAGGAAGAAGAAAGGATTTCATACAAGCTGGCTATGGTTTTTAAAATTCACACAAAAGAGTTAGGCATACTATTTTCAAAATGTCAAACAAAATGAAGAATGTGAACAGAATTATAAGTCATACAATACCCCCATAAAATGCCACAGATTAATTTTTTGTGAAATACTGTTTGGTTATTAAAAAGCTTCAGGAGTAAATGTCAGCTGTAATGGGAAGAGTGAACAGAAGAGCAAATATGCAATAGGCATTTTGACAAACTGGCCAACTCAGGAGAAGCTGAAAGCAGTCAAACCCTTTGGATTTTGCCCCATGGGTCTTATTTGGCAGATCTTCATGAATCATCTGGATTTTATTTCTATCAGTTTACCATATCCCTCCTTCCGGCCCAAAGTCCTTAAGAACTCTAGTGAAGGCTGGGTAAGTGACACACATGCTAATTTTGTTGCTCCCATAGCCCATATTATTTAGGTAATCTTGCTTTGCCACAGGCATACTGACATCGTGGCATTAAGAGAATTTGCAGAACTAAATGTGCATTTACTGAAATGCCATAGCAAGGCTCTTTCAGAGCAGTTGACTGGTATTCTAAAAGCCCTGCCTTATCACTTGACTGCCTGGGAGCTAGAAAAACTGTCACTTGGTCCCACTGGTCCCCTTAACCTTCTGAGGAGAAAAAGACCTTTACATGGATTTCCAACACTGCAGCTCCTTGTGTATGCAGACACTGGGAGGTGAATTGACAAAAGTCATACCATTGCGCTGTGCACCTCTAGTCCATCTCACCAACCTTCTGTACATAATTCAAGGTGTGAAATGGCAGAAATGAAGACCATTTTTCTGGATTGAAGATCTCTAGGATCAGTCAGAAAGTTGAAAAACAGCGGATGAACTCTTGGGATGCCTTAAAATCACCCTTTCCTGTGACGTCTCTTAAGGCAGCTGACTTCATTGTGTTCATTTGTTTTGGTCTGTGGTAGCCAAGAATCCCCACAGTAGGAGGCAATTAATTCAGTTCATAGTCTAGTGTTAATTTTGTAATGCTGTTATTGGATTATTTGGGTTTAATTTCCCCAAGGAGTTAATATACTTTTCTTCCAAGTTATTCTTATGCAAACTGCTGACAGAACTTCTTTTTTTTTTTTTTTTGGTGGTCAGTAGATCCAAACTTTGGAGAAATGGGTGAAGCAAGGGCAAGTTTTGTTGTCCAAGTTTACACCCTGGGAAAAGCAGAAAGTGTCAGTTTAGCTCTCTTTCAAAATTTTGTTTGTATCTAGTTGTCCTTTTGAAATAACATGGAACTTAAATAATCCACCAGTTTCAACGTGCCGCTTAGCACTGAAACCCTTGGCATGTCTATTAGAGTTTTTGTGATTCTAGTCAAAATCCAGTGTAGTCCATATGACTGATTGCCCACCTGCCTCCACCTGGTTAGGCTTCCAAGTTTAGAGTGTGATAATAATTACCTCATTATTGTATTAATATAGGGCTTGGGTCTTTCCAACCATATCTTCATTTAGCTTTAAAAACATTAATGGATATAGAACAAAATTACCTAACATATACAGTATGAAATAACTATCAATCTTTTGGTAAAATGTGCTTCTATATGTACACATATGGGCTAATTGGTTTTGGGCTTCTTGGTGACACTGAAGCAAACAAACAATATCCCTGACTTGTGGCATTTATTTTATTTTATTTTGGAGGGAAAGGGGTTTATTTAGCTTACAGTTCATAGAGATGTCAGTCCATAATTTGCTGGCTCTGAGTTGGGATGGCAAACAAGTAAGGCAGAGGAGAAACAACATGGAACACATCAGGTAGCAAAAGCAACAAAGGGAGCCTTAACAGCATCTCCCTGCCACTTTTATCTTATTCAGACTACTTAGCGTTGGTAGCACTCATACCCTTAATCATAGTGCCCTTGAGCCTAGCACTGCATCATGAATCAATTCCAGATCAAGCCTATGACCCCATGAGGCTTTGGGAGCACATCCAGACCCAAACTATAACATTCTGGCCCTGGCCCCCCAAAGACTCATGTACATTTCTTTACACAAAAGGAATTTAGTCCATCTCTGAAAGTTGCTGAAATCCTAACAGACTCAGCATTGATAAAAAGTCCAAGTCCAAGGTCATCTCTGAGATTTAAGACAATCTCTTAGCTGCAAGCCCCTATACAAATGAAATATTTCCAACATTCAATGGCACAAAATAGACATTACCATTCCAAAAGGTACAAACAGGAGGATACAAAGAATGGGACCAAACTAAGTTCAAAATCCAGCAGGCCAAAGATTGCATTCCACAGCTCCATTTCTAGCATCTGAGGCAATCTATGGCAAGTTGTGAACTCCAAAGGGATTGAGTGGCTCCACCCCGTGGTACTTCTGGTGGTTGTAGCTATGATGGCTTCTCTCTTGGGCCAGCTCTGCTCCCTCCTAGCAACTTTTCTCAGACGATCCATGCTCCTGGCTTCTCCAAACTTCTGGGGTCTCCACAGAACCTTAGGCTTCACACTCATAGCGTAACACATTGCCCTCTCAGGGTCACCCTGCCTGGCCTCCCAGACCTTCTGAAATCTAGGTAGAAGGCTTCCTGACCCCACAACTCTTGCATTCTGCATGCATCTAAAAACTTGAGCCACGTGGATGTTACCAAGGTCTTCTGCCAGCTGTAGCTGTAGCTGTAGCCAGGCTTTCTTCTCTCTTGGCTTTAGGGGTTGAGTGCCTGGGTCACTGAGCACTCTGAACCCAATCCCAAGGAACAGATTCCTTAAGCCACCATTTTGGAACAACTTCCCTAGGTTGCCATTTTGGAGCAACTTCCCTAGGCTGCTGCTATTCTGGAACTTGGTGTTCTGGGGTTTCCTTCTCAAAGCAAAGTCCTTCACTTTTGCAATTTTGAGGCTACAAAGGGTGGACTCCTGCTGCTTCTTGTGATGCCTTCAGGTCATCTTTTCTATTCTCTTGTATTTTCTCAGCAATCAAGACCTCCTGCTCTATCTTTGCAGTCCACAGCTTTACTGGAGCTTCCTAGCAGAGCAAATTTAGAACATTTTAAATTATTCTGCTGGGCTCTTTTATTTTGATTCTCAACATAGATTTGGCTAAAAACTCCCAACAGTAGCCTGCCACCAGCTCAATATTCAACTGCCTTGAAATCTCTTCTGCAAGATTAATTAGTCCACTGTTCCTAATCTCAGTTTCAGGCAAAGTCTCTGGACACACACACAAAAAATGTAGACAAACTTCCTGGCAAGTCATAACACACATCATCTGGAGTCCATCAGCAAATGCAGTACTTCCCAGCAGAAACCTCCTGAGCCTGGTCTTTACCAGCGTTCTGGTCTTCTGAGCTCTGACCAGAATTCCCCACACAGAACAGGCTAAGGGGTCCCAGCAGTGCTTCTGTAGCCAACATCTCCAAATCTTTCCTAACTCTACCTTTTCCCACAAGCCAGTTCCAAAGGCTCTTCAGCCACACGGCCAGGTAATGTCACAGCAATTACCCCACTTGTCCAGTACCAAATTTCTGTGTTACTTTTTGCTCATTGCTGAGACAAAATATCTGACACACAAAGTTGGAGGGGAAGGGGTTGGTTTGATTTTTACAGTTCATAGAGGTTTCAGTCTATACCCAGCTGGCTCTGAGGCTGGGATGGATGTTAAGCAAGCAGGGCAGAGGAGAAGCAACATGGTGCACATAAGGCAGCAAAGTAACATAGGGACTTATGGCATTTAGGTGCATGCTTTATTTGCTAAAAGTTTAGAAGCCTCAGAACTTATGTCTAAGTCTCTCTCTTTAGCTTGGACGTGTTTGAGCTTTAGGCCCCAAATACTCAACTTCTTATCAGCAAATGCTGTTTGGAGTTCTTTATGCAAATATGTTCATTATGTTCAATGAAATTTATCTTTTCAATACCTGTTTTTCCTCTTATGTTTCTCACTTCAGTGAATAGTATTTCATCAGTCAGAGTCCAATCAGGAGACAGAAAAAATAGTTATTTGATCAAGGGATGGTTAAGGTAAGTAATTATAGCAGTAGATTAGCTTTAAAGGGGTAAAGAATATACTAGACATAGCACAGGAGAGGCTGAAGCAGGAGAATTACCATGGGTTCAAGTCCAGCCTAAACTACGCAGAGAGACTGCCTTAAAAACAAACACAAAAACAAGAATACACTAGATATGAGGTAGAATATTCAAGGAGAGAGCAAATTGGTTGGAGTTCAGACCATATTGGAGAAGAGTGGATGACTGGGAGGCTTGCTGGATACCCTAGGCCAGAATTTATCCACAGTCACAAGCAGGAGATACCATCCAGGATGCAGGTGAAAGCCCCCTCTTTATGACCTAACTTCTGCTTATTTCTCCAGCATTCATTGTCCACCTACTCTCTGCTTTATGTCAAACTTTTCTGTTCTTCCAAATGGTTGTGCTTTCTCTTCTCTCCAAGCCCTCTGCTCGTGATTTTCCTGTGCAGTGAGTATTTGTACGCTTGACTCTCTCCTTACTTATTCACTGTTTATGCCTCAGATGAAGTTGTGAAAAGTCCCTCCTGACTTCCAGCTCCAAGAGATAACTCTGTTTTCTTCCTGACCCTGGCTCTTGTCACTTTGCCTTGTCTCGTGTCCTCCACTGCTCTGGAAACTCTGTGAGGGCAGGACCTTGCTTGTGTGGATCATAATGGAATTTCCATTATCTATTGTATGGATGTTCAGGAAATTTTATGCCTAAATGAATGGAAAAATTTTCAGTAGTATTAAGAAAAAGGAACTCTTTTAATTATTTCTCCTAGTTTTGGCCATTATCAAGACTTTTCTTTTTTTCTGTGATCTATGCATGATTAGAGCCCAATTTGGTAGTTTGTCCTGATTGGATATCTTGACATTCTCCTGTTGGGGATTTACCTTTAAGACTTTCCCAGATTTCGCAAGTACAAGATTCTGAGTTTGATCTCTGGTACCAGGAAAAAAAAAAATTTAGAACAAGGGCTGGGGACTTAGCTCAGTGGTGCTGCACCTTCCTTGCAAGCACGAGGTCCTGAGTTTGATCCCCAGTACTGGAAGGGAAAAAATACACTACAAGAACAAAAAATGCACTTTCCTAGATTTACAATCAGGCATAAGTAGTATGAGTGTGAGTTTAGGTTTATTTTGTTATAATTAATCACACAGCTTGATAAATTCAGTGTGTTCTGGTAGATCTTGCCAGGTCTGTAGGAATAACTTCTTTGCAAACTCCAGGAAGGGTGTGAAAAGGAACTGCACAGCCTCAAGGAGGGCTTTTGACAATGCTCAGGCTCTTCCACCAGGCAGACTCTGGGACAGAAAAGGGTTCATTGATTGCTTATTATTTTTCTGGAACCATGAAGAACAAATTATTTCTACCCAGGAGGAGGCCCGAGTTTGGATTTAAGGCTTTGTAATGCTCTGGACTATCTGCACTTCTAGTAGAATAAGAGGTTTCTGCTTTTGGTTTTTGAGCCATGGGGCTGCATTTTTTTTTTAATTGAGTTTATTGGTACATTTTAGGTATACAGTACAGTTACATTCATTGCTAGAATCTTGTACCTCTATGTGATAGGTCTTGGTTCTCATTTTTTCCTCTTGTCCCTGCCCTCCCTTCATCCCCTCCTCCCCTCCCCATTTACAAACACTTTATTTCCATCTTTTCATTTTCTCACATTTTTTTCTTTTCCCTTATTACCCTTCACCTACCCATCCCACCTTCCCTACACCTGTAGTCCCTTTCTTCCCATTTCACAATGTTAGTTATCTCATTAGGATCTTATGTACTATTACAGTTTATTCACACCAGAGAAACTATTCGGTATTTACACGTGTGACTTGTTTATTTCACTTAGGAGTATATCCTCAATATGTATCCATTTTCCTATGAATGAATCTAATTTCTCATTCTTTATGGCTGAGTAATATTCCATTTTATAGAAAAACCACATCTTCTTTATCCAGTTTCCAACTGATGGGCAAATGGGCTGTTTCCAAGTGGGCTGTATATTTTTATTTAAATCTTTATGTAGAAGATCCACGTTTCCTGAGGCCACAGTGAGGGATACCAAAGAGGTGGTTAATTTTAATATCCAAGGACCTGGTTATAAAACCCTTCTTTTCATCCTCTACCCAACCATTTATTTCTAGGTTGCTTGTATTTTTTAAATGTTTATTTTCCCCTTTTATCTAAGCATAACCCAATTGTGTTATACAGAAGAATTTATGGTTATTAGAATCTTATTTTGCATTTCATGTTGCAAAATATTTTGCAACCATGTGTTAACTAATTTCAGGCTCTCTTTAGAGGTGGGTGGTAGTATTACTATGGAATTCATTTCAGCATTATGTGTGGTAGAGAGAGAAATTCCTACCTTTGTTCCAAATATAGACATCATATGCAAATGGTATACAATTATTATTTTTAAAAAGCATGGTAGTACCTTGCTTCCAGATTTATGAGTGGCTTTTTATAATGAGCTTGTCACATTTTGATGGCAGGATTGTATTTACTTTCTGCTTTTTACTATGACAGATTACAGTGCCAGGGCCTGGGAAGGTATTGATGGGAATGTGAGAGAAAAGATTACTCCTCTATGTAGTAAAAGCAGTTGAAATTCAATTCTGGTTGAAGTAACTTAAAGAATCAATTTGTAGAATACAAGAATAACATTAAATATTTATACAAGTTAATTCACATGATTTATTCTACAGGGTTGACTAAATGGCAAGGTCCCTATATCTAAAAGACATATTTTAGAACAATATATTGAACCACCCTTCAGTATCAGTATTAGATCTTTCAAATTATATGAACTGGTAGCATATAAAAAAATTAAAGCAATTGTGAAAGGCTGATTAAGAACAGCCTCTACCACACACCTTGTCAATTCAAGCTTTTATATTTTTTTAATGTTTCATTTTACTGACATGTTTTCCCTTTCAAAAGAATGTGATTTTCACTGGCCTGGCAGGGGGTTGTAGTACTTCTTGCCAAGTGGTCAAGAAAACTCAGAACTTTGTATATGAGGGCTGAAGACCAGATGTTTAGTTAAAATGACACATAACTTTTACACAAATATAGAAATGGAAACCAAGACCTTTACTGAGATTACTTTTTTTTTTTCTGTTTTTGTTCCTCTTCCTCCCTCCCTCTTTTGTTTGTTTTTTTGGTTTGTTTGTTTTTCTTTTTATTGAGTTTATTGGTACAATCTAGATATACAATACAGTTACATTCATTATTGGGATCCTGTACCTTTACATGATAGGTCTTGATTCTCATTTTATCCCCTTGTCCCTGCCCTCCCTTCACCCCCTCCTCCCCTCCCCATTTACAAACACTTTATTTCCATTTTTTCAATTTCTCATATTTTTTTATATTTCACATTTAATTATCTCATTAGGATCTTGTATACTATTGTAGTTTTTCACACCAGAGAAACTATTCGGTATTTCAGTTAAATCTCTGTATGAACCTTAAAAATAGGGAATCCTAACATAAAACTAAAAAGGAAAGTAAAAGAGAAAAGGCAATGATGTAAGATTAAAATAATCCTTAATTCTGAAGAGGAAAGTGGTCCCTGAACATATTTAAATTGCTTCTTGCTCTTGTAGTCTTATCTTCTTTTTTTTTCATTATTTAAGGAATACTTTATTAGTTTCTGTAATCAAACCCACATAGATATGACCTTACATATTTAATGCAGATGGGCTTTCCTTTGCATTACCCCTGTACAAATGGAAAAAAATTAAAATTTATAGACCAATATGGCTGTCAATTTCTGTACAATGCCAATTCAACACAGTAAATTGGGATAACTTTTTCCAAAGTTGACAGCACGGTTAAAGTTTCCAAAAATTCAAATTATATATATATGTGTGTGTGTGTGTGTATATATATATATATATTTATATTCATATAAAAAGACCAATGATAGCAGTATGTTATGCATCAATAGCAGCAACAGCTTTTCCAGGTTCTGCAGTCATCTGAACAAAATTATAAACATTCAGCACATTCCATTAAAAAAACAAAAACCAAAAAACAAAGAAAAGAATACCCAGAAAACAGCAAAGTTCTGTTGCTGTTGTGGTACATGGCACCATATTTTTTATTAGCATCTTAATCATCATCTGGAAAGAGAACATTCTAGAGTAATATCATTAAAAATAGCTGTGATAAAGCATGGTTCCTACTATGTATCATAAAGCAGGTATAAGATATTTACATTCAGAGAGGTATGATACAGTACCGTCCTACATCAATAATACTAGAATCAGTTTTGATTTGAAATTTACTTTGTCTACAAATAAGATTGCTACCCCTGTTTTTTTCTGGGCTCCTGTCACATGGAGAATTGTTTTCTATCTTTTCACTTTCAGTCTATGGGCTTCTTTTTGCACTAGGTGTGTTTCTTGTATACAACATATTGTTGGATTTTGCTTCTTATTCCATTTTGCCAGTCTATTTCTCTTGATTGGTGAGTTGAGGCCATTGACATTGATGGTTATAACTAATATGTACTGACTTATTATTGTCATATTATTGGCCTTTTGTTGACTCTTTTTACTTTTTCTCCTCCTTTTAGTTTCTTGCCTTGCCTATTTGATTTGCTCTGTTGGGCCTCATGGTGTTGTTGCCTTCATTGTCTTTTTCTAGGATCTTGTTCGGAATTGTTTGTAGTGCTGGTTTGGTATTCATGTAGTTTCTCAGGTGTTCTTTGTCGTGGAAATATCTTATTTCCCCATCCATTTTGAAAGAGAGTTTTGCAGGATACATCAGTCTAGGTTGGAGGTTGTTGTCTTTTAGTACTTGAAATATTTCACTCCAGGCTCTCCTTGCCCTAAGGGTTTGTGTTGAAAAGTCTGCTGTGATTCTGATGGGCTTTCCTTTGCATGTAAAGATTTGTTTCTTTTCTCTTACTGCTTGTAGTATTTTGTTGTTCTGTTGGATTTCTGGGATCTTGATTATTATGTCTAGGTGTAGATTTTTTTTGATTGTAGCTAGTTGGGATCCTATATGCCTCAGTTATCTGAATGTCAAATTCTTCCACTCTGTTTGGGAAGTTTTCTGTCATTAATTCTGCGAACAGCTTTTTAAAGTCATTTGTACTTTCTCCTACTACTTCATGTATTCCTATCAGTCTTATGTTATTCTTCTTTGCATCATCTAGGAGTTATTGGGTCAATTTCTCATGATCCCTTACTGTTTTTAAGAGACCTCTCTTTTCATGGTCACTGTCTGCAATCTTATCTTCTATATCAGAGAGTCTGTCTTTGCATTCTTTTATTCTGTTGCATACACTTTCAATGGAGTGTTTAATCTCTTGTATATCTGTTTGAATCTGTTTTATGGATTCAATTTCTTTCCTATGTTGGGCGTTTATTGTTTCTTTTTCTTTCTTATGCTGGGCCTTCGTGGCTTCTATCGTGTTCTTGAGCTCATCTATTTTTTGTGTCAGTTTCTGCTCTAGAGTCTTGAATCACTACTTTCATTTTGCTCACCAGCTCTATGGTTATCTGGGAAATTATTTCTGTTTTGAATTTTTCTAGAGCCTGATTGTTCTGTTTTGTTACTTCCTGTGCTTTGAGTTCAGAGTGTCCTGGTGGTTCACTATTGGCCTTTTCATCCTCATTTGCCCTACTGTTTGCCATTGGTGAACTGAAAGTCTGTCTTTGTGCCTTGCTTAAGTATTTTCTCATTTTTATTTTTGTTGTTGGTCTGTCCTTGGTTTAATCTCTAGGTTATCACCCAAATCTTCCTGATATAGTTGCACCCTAGCTTCTGTGTCTCTAATGACCCACAGACATTCTCATCTTCATAACATCAGAGAAAACAGCTCATAAAATCACCCACAATCCTTTATCCCAACTGACACAATCAGCAACACATTAAGATCAAGCATAACTTGGAAACTGACTGGTAGTCACTAGTCTATCACCCTTAAACCATTTGAATTAAATTGAAATCAAGAAGCAGTCCAGAACATGTCTGCAGTGAACAGACTTTTCAATATAGTATAATTACCATTTAGGATGGGGGCTCAGACAGAGCTAGGAGGCAAGACCCCTGATCTCAGTTAGCTGATGGCTGAACCCCATGACGCAGACTGACCTCATGCTGCAAGGCCCAGATTGAGTTCCCCAACCTTCTGAACGGTTGAACTCCACACCGTTCTACTACAGGTTTCCCATGCCCTTTCTTTAAAGATGTTCAAAGTTGGGAACTCAGAAAAATACCCTTGATGACCACCGCTGCCTCTGCAGAGTGGTTCCAAAGATGAGCACAATCAGGAGCTTTGAGAGTGGGGGGGGGTTAAGGGGAGTTATGGGGGTTCAGGGGCACCTGCATTGCTACCTTCCTGGTGCTGGAGCAGTGGCGGCTCGGGGTGGGAGAAGGCGTGGCTCTCCTTTCCGCAGTTTATCCGGGCCCAGGCTACCTTCCCTGCGGCTTGGAGCTGGAGAAGCCCTCCCTCTTTTCTTTTCTTTCTCTCTCTTTGTTTCTTCCCACTCATCTTACTTTTGATATTTTTGTTGTTGTTGTTTTGTTTTTTTGGTTTTTGAGACAGGGTCTCAGTATGTAGTTGAAACTGACCTGAAACTCACTATGTAGCCCAGGCTGGTCTTGAACTCACAGTCATCCTCCTGCCTCAGCCTCCTGAGTGCTGGGATTATAGGCATGCACCACCACGCCTGGCTTACTTTTGATATTTTTAAAATAAGCAAGCAGTCATTTTGTCATTCCAATTTAAGCAGAATAAAATGTGTGCTTTTTCAATATCTTAATTTTTGTTTTTATTTTGTTGTTTTTTTGAAGGATTCTGCCCTAAAATGTAGAATGTGCTTTTCAAGTAATATTTTGCTTTAATGTAAAAGAAAATTTAAGAATTTGAATAGCTTAGGAAGGACCTATCCTAATCCTTAGGCCACTCTTTCCATTGGTTTGGCAACGTTTTTCTGAGGAGGAAGTTTGTTACTTAAACCTCCACTGATTCAGGTTGTGGAGGGTATCTGCAAGGACAACTGGTTTCCTGTTGCATAGGTGCAAGGACAGATGTATGCCCATTGAGAATGACATATGACTGCTCACTGTGGACTTTCCCAGTGCTTTCTATTAGCATATGAATAGGTTGTTGCTGTTTGTTTGTTTTTTCATTTTAATAGAGGGCCATATTATTTTGTGCTCCTGAGTAAGGGTTCCAGGAGCCATATCATTTCCTAGGCTCTGAGCAGAAATTGGCTCAGCTCTGACCACTATAGTGTCAACACACTCACCGTTTGGCTCTCTCCTTTCTGTTACCCCCTCTTTGCCTGCCTTTCTATTTTCCTTTCTGAGCTCTAATGGGTACTTCTACCAGTGCTTACCTCTATCACTTAGGTAATATCAAGGAAAGATTTACCTTCATGCAGTACTGGTTTTGATGGACCTTCAGAGGGTTGTGTCCATGATATATCCAGAAGTCAGAGTGTAGTAGTTCTTTTGACTAAACTCGATCAATTCCATAACAAGTAAAATTCAAAAATTACAAGCAAGAAAACAGAAAAAAAAGTCACATATTCACTATTGTCTTTGGAGGTTCACATAAAAATAGTTTTAAACCTGTAGCAACTTTGGGTATACATTTAATTAAAAGAGATTTCCTGATGATCTGATCAAAAGGTGAAATTTAGAATGAAAATTCCTATACCAATTGAGGTTAAATGAGGTAAATAAATGTTAATATAATCATCATTAAGTATCTAATGGATTTAATGCCATACTGGGTTTTAAAACTTACCAGACTTAAAATTGGTGAGTTTAAGAGATCAGATATTTCTCCTTTGAGAGCCCATAATAATAATAAAAAAATAAAATAGATGAAGTAGGTGAAGTTTTAAAGGATATTTACATCTATAAGCAGGCATGCTGGCTTTGGGGACAAGAGTCTATTATAAACATAGACTTGACTGACCCAGAGCAGTTTTAGAATGGTGGGTCTTACTAGAAGTGCCTCTCTGAATTATTGATACTGGCAGGTAGTGATCCATGATCCAGAAGTCTCCATCTGGGAGAATGATGTGGAGATATATATATATTTCCTGTTAAGTTTGATGTGGATAGATATTGAATCACCCATCTGTCTATGCCTCACCCTCCGATTTCTAGGTTAAAAGCAGTAGAATCAGAGTTCCTATGTTTTCATATATTTTACGTTCATTTGTTTATTTATATTTGCACTTCAAAATTCCTTAATATATATCTTTATCTAATCTTTCCTGTATAAAAATATCCAGGGAGAAGGAGCTTCGGAGTCCTGGTGAACTCTGAGATATAGACTAAAAAGGGCATGGAGAGAGATTAGGAAAGAAATCACTGTGGGCTCACATTGTACCTCTCTGTCTCTGAAGCAGTTTTCTATTCTTGTAAATGCTTTGCAGTTAAAGCTTTTGTATTGGTACAACTGCAGAATGAGACTCTCATGTATCTGATATATTACTCAGGACTCCTTGGTTACTCAGTACTGAAATTTCTAATATATTCTAGCAAAATAGGGAATTTACTACAGGGGGCCTGGGATCTTAAGCATGGGATCAAGGCCTATAGCCCACCTAGGCCCAAGGACTAACATCACCATTCAGATTTTCTCTTGGATTCTCATTTCCCTCCCTGCACCTGTTTTATTATCTGTTCCTCCTACTATGTAGTTTTTTCCTTTTCTATTTATTTGGCAATGTTGAGTTCCATGACCTCAATTTTAGTAGCTCCACAAAAAACTATCTTATCTTTCTTAGTTCCAGAGCCAAAGATCAGGAAAGGACTCTGGCCTAGTATAGGTCAAAAACCTCCTCCTGAAACAATCATCTATGCCCAGAGTACACTAACAGAAGATTCTATTGTGAAGCCCTAAGATGAGTTGTGATGGGTGGCTGTACTGCAAAGACAATTCAAGAGGCATCCAATTCAGCTAGATAGTTTAAGTGTGTTAGAGAATGTAGATTCTTCTTTCCTTTATTTCAGTTCCTTGGGCAGGAATTGAAATCTATCTGGTGAAAATCTAGGTTCTGACTTGCAGTAAGGGGCAACTTAAGCAATCTCTGTTACTGTAGATATTTCTGTTTCTCTGCAAAGAAGCTGAGGAGGTCTCTCCCAGCTGGGTGATACCAGTAGACAGTGCTTTCAGCTGTGCCATCTGGGTCTTTGTTTTTGCAAGCAGGTGTTCTTGTGTGATATTTTTGTAGTTCATGTGGGGCTTTGATGGCATAAAAAAACCCAAACAAAACAAATTCTAGATCTTTCTTCCCAGGGGTGAGGGCATAATTCCCAGCTATTTCTCCATATATCCATCAAAAGCAGTGCCAAGTGTAAGAGCCTGTAAGATTCCCTTTCTCCCCTGGCAGGTGAAAGCTCTGGCTCAGGTGTTTCTCTCTGGCATTTGGAGGTGCTCATGTTTCCAGCATTATGTTCACACCAGATATGAAACACTGAGAATTTCAAGACCAGATGGCTTGGTCCCTAAATGGTGCTAAACTCTTTTCAACTTGGACCTCTTTTCCTGAATTTTCACACCCTTTATTTTGCAATGGTGATATTGGTTTGCTTCATTTCTTTGCACTGAGTTTGCTAAGGTCAAGTAAGTTCTATGAAACAGAGTAGAGTGTTTCATTGCTTTTTGAGCAAGAGAGTTAATTTTTCTATTAAGTTGACAGATTTACCATTCTCTCCCTGATACTTGGATAGCCTTCTTTTGTTAACACAATTCAGAAATTCCTTTCTTTATGGAATGAACTGTGTAGAGATCACTAAGGAATATTTATTTTAGAGATAGTAAAAATAAGACTCTTGTGTATAATTCTGAATACAAGTTTATATTCTTTTGGTAATTAGCTTCATTGCTCTCTGTCGATTTTTTGACAATATTTACACTCAATTAGAAGTAGTAATAATGAGACATTGTAGTTCAGCCCTATAAGCATATCTGTCTACAATAAATATTTGCTTCTAGTGACAGAAAGTATTTTAGAAGTGTTCATTAAAACAATTTGATAACTGTGTATCCATTATTAATAACCCAAGACAGGGAATTACATGTTACATGACTCATGTGACCAATAAGGAAGCTACCATTTCCATAATTATAAAGAATTCATATCACATCCATTTTACTATTCTGTATCATTTGACCCATTTATGGCTCATTTTGAAAGAGTGGAATTTAAAAATTTATAAAGTTTTTTGAATGAAAAATCTGTCAGGTAATTTCTCCCTTGCATTGCTAGCAGTAGTTGCTTTCCATCTGAGAGGCCAGGGCTGTGTTGTTCCACTTCTGGGACTATAGACTAGCAAAGAAAGTTCTGGATACTCTGAATTATGCTGACCATCTCCCTCAGGAGTGAGCCTGAGCAGAGGATACATATGTCCTCTCTGGGAAGTCTTCTGAGGTGTTGGAGTGGAGGACATAGATGTGGATTGGCCAATTTCTGGAACAAAATGAAGCCATGTCATGGCCTATGTGTTCAGAGGCCTAAAGGTTTTCAACAACCCATCTGGAGAAAATATGAGCAAATGCTTAGCATGGCTAGCTGAGTCTTCAGCCCAATAAGCTCCCAGTGAACGTCAGCTATTGGTTGCTGCTTCTGCTGCCGCATAATTTTTACAGTCTTCTGGAGTTAATGAATGTGATATGTGTGGGAGGAAGCTGGAAGGAGGAGAGAACATTTGGAAGGCTGGTAGATTCTGTACAAGCAAGAAAACTATTGCATGATTCTTGGCCTGTTATTCTTTTCCCATCCCCAAATCTCAACAGAGTTGAACTTGGAGAGCTCCATACTATTGTCATAGTTGTGAACCTGGGGCAAAATTGTTCTTACTGTGTGGTAAATTGGTAACCAGAGAATTGACCTCCTGTCTCATATGATCCAATCACATCACCCTCTCTCTGGACATGACTGGGAACAACAGTTGCCAAGTAATTTTGATGAAATGTGACATTTTCAGACTGTGGCCACCGACCAAAGAACCTGAGCTATGGTATCCAATGTTTTACAGGCTACAAAATAGAAGCTGGCCAGCATTTATTGCTTGTACTAACAGCTTGAGCCAAGTTTCCTAAGCTTACAGAGCAGACTTCTTAGTGCTGCTAATTTTACTATCAGCAAACAAAAGAGAAAAGGGGAAATAATACCACATAGCTGAATGAGAGTGTTGGGAGTGCAGTGTGAACAGGAGAATCTAAAAAGGGGTTGACTTTCTGTTTTTTTAAATTAAAAAATAGGAAAAGGATGTAATTTAGAAAAAATTATAAGCAAAGATTCTGTGCTCGCCTCTTAGTATGGGAACGATTTACATATTAAGATAGCCACTAGGGACATGTTAAAAACTCTGTAAGGAAATTTCCAACATGATGGATAGAATTTTAATATTAATAGAGGATTCATCATGGTAATGTAAGTCATAGTTCTAAATCTCCCTTCACCAAATGAGTAGTTCTTTTCCAGCCTATTATACAGGCATACATGTTTTAAATGGTATCATATAACTGGCCTAAAATCTTCCTTTACCTGTAATTTCTGGAGTTCTGTTCATAGGAACAGTGACTGAGTCATTCATCTTTTAGTATGTTATCTAGGCCACATGCATTTCCTTCCTTCCTTCCTATTAATATTTAGTGATTCTTAAAATATACTTAAATTATACTTTTTTTAACAAACATAATAAAAGCATAATTCAATGCATAGCATTTCATATACACGAAGTGGGTATGAGAAGATATTGTTATTAATATGTTTGTTGATTATTATGCAATGAAGAAAAGTAACTTTGGGGTTTCTATTTGGTGTAGTTATCTGGTCCATAATCACCAATTATATGCATGTGCACTGCTCAGTCATCTTCCTTTGAGTTTTCTTGTCTCCGTGTAACACTGAAGCCAGGTAGAGTAGTGGCATGTCCTCTAGAATCTTATAAGACAATGGCAAATATTTTGGAAAGAGAATGATAGCAGTGGTGATATTAGTAATAACACGTGTTAACTTTCCCGCCACTTTTTTCAAGAGAGAATCCAACATTCATTAGTGGAGCACGCAATAACCTTTTCTTAGGCTAAAACATGCATGAAAATGAGGCTGTGAATACAGACCACAAATATAGATGGAAAGCATATGCTCAGAAAAATAAAACCTTGGCTTCTATGACGATAAGAGGTTCTCCTTAAGCTCGGGAGTTGCTGCATATGTTCCTTTATTGTTGATTTATGCCATGCATCGGCTCCATTCTGCTCAGGTTCTATGTCCATAGAAAACCTAATGAAACCTTGGATGTATCTTTCCTATATTTGATTGGCATAAATTTTGTGAGATATACAGTTGCTGAGAAAGTCTGCTGTAAAGAAATTGCTTAATGTTCCGCAGCCTGCCTTGCAAGTGTAAGGTCCTAAGTTCAATCCCAGGTACAACAATAACAACAACAACAACAAAACTGCTTAATGTAGAACTTAGCACTTTAAAAACTTTTTTTTAATTATATTTTTTTTAAGTAAGACCTGTAAACATTTGGGTAATGCAGGCTCAATGGAGGCATTCACAAGCTTGGTATGTTATTTATTTTTGGTACCAGGGATTGGATTCAGGACTTTGCATTCTTGAGGGAGATGGCAACACCACTGAGCCAAATCCCAGGCCCTTATTTTTTTATTTTCATTGAAAACTTTGTGGTGAATTCCTACACAGCCTTAGGGTCCTTGGATGTTACTCCTTCTGTAAACACTTCAACATTTCTTCACTTACCCTGGAATGGATATGCAGGTTTCTCCTTTTGTCTTCTATTCCCACAGCAGGCTTTTAAAAAAACTGTTTATTAATGTTCAGATCATGAATTAAGTCATTTATTTTTCTTTTTTCACTTCTAATGTTCAATTTCTGTTATTATGTTTTATTGTCAGTGTTCTATAAAGTGCCTGGCTTATTGTAAAAGACCTGCTGAAGGAAGGAAGGAAGGAATGAATGAAGTAGAGAAAGATTATCTTTCTGGGGTGTTGATACGTGATTAGTGAATGAACCTTTTTGAGTTAAGTATTTTTTCCATCATAGTGACCACTTGATTGAATTGGTATTGATTCTGATGTGAAATGACTAATCATTTATTCTGCCAGTAATATAAGTTTGACTGTTACTAGTCTGTTTCCCCTCATATAGACATAAGTGGTATATGTATAAAATTCCAGCACCCATTCATAACAGACACATTTTTCCTATCTGTACTATCAGTCTGGAATTCAAAGTTTACCTTTATTTAACTGCAAGGGGAAAACTAGAATATATAGACCTTTTTAAAAAACCTTCCATTGAATGAGTATTATGGGCTTATAGATTTACATGTTTTATGCTATCTTTTAAGCCTTCTCATGTATAAAATGGTTTGTATGTATATAAAAATGCTTTGCTGATATACTCTAGGTTTTAAGCTTATAACTTTTATTATATTTTGGGCATTTTGTTCTTCCTTGTCCCTTGTCTTCTTCTCTCTCCTTCACACCCTCTTTTCTTTCTTTCACTTTTTGAATCTTTCAGATTAGATCAGGGTGGTATGGCCACAGATGAATTTTTAAGTCTTAAAAGATGTACTAAGTAAAGATTACACTCCCTGCCTGGCTCGAGTGCATGCCATTTTGATGCGTGTGAGGTACCAGTGTTGATACCAATGTGTTATGATATGTATTTGGTTGGCAAGATATACATTTGGTCTGTAATGTACAGACCCAGGTGAGAATGAAAGGCTTGGTTAGAAAGCTACATTTATAGCATCCTTTTCTGTATTTCCCTGTTTTCATTTGAAGGTGGGTTCACAAACCCACAACCTAGTAAAGGACATTGAGAAGAATTAATATCCCCAAGAAACTTAATGATATTTCTGTCTTGGATAGTAGGCTGGGAAATTAGGGCTAAGCCAGCTCTTTGTGTGGTGATATCAGATTGGAAAAAAGGCAGGGCACCTGGTTGGAAAAGGAAGAAAAGAAGAGTTGTGCCTGAAAGACTGTAAGCTTGGGGGCAGCATCATATATCTTCCCACCATAGCCACCACCTCCTCTTTTCTTTTTTAGGAATGAAGGCTATCATTGCAGGTAAGTGACAGAACTGAGTATACCTGCCACCTCGGGAAGGGCTAAGATAAAGAAAAAAAGAATGACAGTAGTTGGGGAGCAGAGGGAGGAGAAGAGAAAGATGGAGGAAGAAGAAGAGAGGACCCTGTAATATAAGGGGAAAAAGGATGGATTTAGAAATCAGGAAGTCTACTTTCTTGTTTCTGGCTTTTTTTAATCTTGGGTAATTTATTTAGCCTATAGTTTATTCATACAAAAAAATTATGTATTGCTGGATGCTTTAAATATGCTCTGTGCTTCCAAAAGTCTGTGTTGGTGATGTGAGATAGAGAACACGAGAGAGCTGAGAAAAGAAGACAGGGCCAGGCATGGTGCCGCACGCCTGTAATCCCAGCACTCGGGAGGCTGAGGCAGGAGGATCACTGTGAGTTCGAGATCATCCTGGACTACATAGTGAGTTCCAGGTCAGTCTCAACTGCATAGTGAGACCCTGTCTCAAAAACAAAACAAAACAAAACAAAAAAGACAGGTATGGCTGTGATTGGTGATGGTGTCCCAACTCAAGTGCTCCTGAGAAATTCTTGCTTTCTCAAATCTAAGTAACTGACTAGACCTGAAAACTTTTGTTCATTAGCTGGGGTAGAGATGGAAATCTGGTTAACAGAGAAAGGAATTGTTATAGATAACTCCTGTCAGGAGACCAGAAGATTGTGGGCAGTAGATAAAGTCTTTGTAAACCAGTCCAGTCTTGCACCTGCAGGTTCCCCTCAGGAAACCAAGCATGGAAATGGTGATTGGAGCTCAAACTTTCATCTTTAGATGGGGTCATTTTTTCCCCCATTAAGTTTATTGGTACATTTAAAGCAAACAATGCAGTTACATTTATCATTGGGATCTTGTACCTTTACATGATGTCTTGGCTCTCATTTTTAGATGGGGTCATTTTGACAGGGCACAAGCTCCTTGGCTAAGCACCAACAGTTCCTGGGAGCTGGGTTGAGCCTGGAGACTATTTGAAAGCCAAAACAAAGAGAATGAGTTTCACATGCTCAAGCAACTGCTCTGACATCTGAATTCCAAAGGTGTTCCAGAAACAGAGCCCACACTGACTTGGACCCTTGACCACATCAGACTTTTCCCTGTAGCCCATTTCAGGGTAAGCTTGGGGACAGTCATCTGTGGAATGTTAGATGAGAAGAGTTTCCAGGGCTGTGGATGATTCCCCAGAAAGCAGTTCTGTGAAGCCATTCTTATTTTTACATATGGCATATCTGAGAAAGGGATTATTTGGCAATTGCAACATTTTTTGTTTTATGTGTCTCTGAAGGCAAGACATGTTTTGTCCTCCATCAAGTCTTAAAAAATATTTATTCTGGCATCTTCCCATTTTTCTTTCTACATGGAAACAGATATTTTAAGACTAGTTGTGAAATCTTTCCTAGGTATGCACATTATATGGAGCTCTTAGAACAACTTTGAAGGAAAATGAATATAAAAGGTTAGTTCTTTTATGTACCAGACATTACAAACCATTCTTTTGTCGGGCTTTTCATGATTAGTGAGATATAACAAAATGTGGCAGTTATGCATTTTCTAGTGGGACAGAATATTGAAGACAGTATGGAAGATGGGAATTTGAAAAAATGTTTTCATGATGGCATTGTGAAAGTGAAGCTATCTTATGGTTAAATAAAGCATGAACGATAATGTTTGGTTAGGTCTGTTCTTCAATTATGCATTTGATTTTAGTAATAAAAGACTCATGCTGTTCAATAATGTTTGGAATTTAAATATACTGTTTCTTTTTCCCACTCTTCAGGAGAGCATTTACCAATGCAAAAGTTACCTCTAACCCATTCTTGTCCATTAAAAATTAAATGCTTTTACAGTAAATTATTAAGAGTGCTAGGTTGGCTGCAAATCATCAAAGGTACCATAAACCATTATGCAAGCAAGCAAGAAATCTGATTAAATCTATGGCATCAGAAAGCATATACATCCCTCGATATCCATTGCAAATTTTAAACTACAAAAGCAACCATAAAATGTTACATTAAATTACTTTAAAACCTCTTCGAGGATTTTCAAAATTCAACAGTGACTTGCCTTTTCAATTAAGTATGAGCTAAGAACTTTCTACCACCAAGTCACAGAGAGACCACTGTTTAGAAGTTATTTCCACTTTTTTTAAATCTGAAGCAAAACTCACACAATTTAGAATATATTTTATCTTCTTATTGACTTGAATTTTCTGTTATCATGCTTTGATCTTCTTGATTAATGAGTTTTGCCTTAAAATGAGTTGCACTTAATCTGGTTATAGTAGTTTTCTTTTGGTTAGTGTTTATATGGTATATGTTTTTCACTCTTTGTCTATTTGACAATTCTGTACATTTTGTTTTTAGATCTGGATTATATGAATACAGTATATTTGGCTGTGACAGTTATCACATTGTTTCAATTTTTGTCTGTTAGCTGGCCCATTAAAATAAATCGCTGGAAGCCTCACGTGGTGGTGCATGCCTGTAATCCCAGCACTGGGGAGGCTGAGGCAGGAGGATCGCTGTGAGTTTGAGACCAGCCTGGGCTACAAAGTGAGTTCCAGGTCAGTCTCAACTACATAGTGAGACCCTGTCTCAAAAAACAAAAAACCAAGCAGGAGGATCGGTGAGTTTGAGACCAGCCTGGGCTACAAAGTGAGTTCCAGGTCAGTCTCAACTACATAGTGAGACCCTGTCTCAAAAAACAAAAAACCAAAAAAGAAATCGATGGAAAAAAAAATCTGAAACAAAATTAACTGGTTTTTTTCAACTTGATATTGCACCCTTAATGGAACTTAGGTACTCTAACAAAGTTGGCTGAAAACCTGGTTATTTGATTTGGTTCCCTCAAATATCTATGCCATCTGTGAAAAAGATAAGATATGTCTTGGACTTTGCAAAATGATGCTGAAAATACA
The DNA here is from genome assembly GCF_012274545.1 of Fukomys damarensis. Classification (NCBI taxonomy): domain Eukaryota; kingdom Metazoa; phylum Chordata; class Mammalia; order Rodentia; family Bathyergidae; genus Fukomys; species Fukomys damarensis. The sequence continues at coordinate 26,823,374 of NW_022900916.1, forward strand.
AAGAAATCGATGGAAAAAAAAATCTGAAACAAAATTAACTGGTTTTTTTCAACTTGATATTGCACCCTTAATGGAACTTAGGTACTCTAACAAAGTTGGCTGAAAACCTGGTTATTTGATTTGGTTCCCTCAAATATCTATGCCATCTGTGAAAAAGATAAGATATGTCTTGGACTTTGCAAAATGATGCTGAAAATACTCGAAATATTTAAATGTTTAAAAAAGATTGCTTTGATTTAAGTGGGACAATGTAGACTGCTGTGGGTGGGATATGATTTGAACATATCTCCCAACAGTATATGTGTTGGAAACTTGGAACTCAGTGTAGCAATGTTGGAGGTGGTGGAGTCTTTAAGAGGCAGGACTTTGTTCCAGGTCATTAGGTTACTGGGGGCTCTGACTCTGCGAAGAATTAATGAAGTTCTTGAGGAACCCTTGTGGGTTCTTGCAGCATACAAAGGTATGAATTAAAAATATATCTTTTCTTATATATTACCCGTTCTTAAATATTTTTTATAGTAATTGAAAATGCTAATACATATGCAAAATGTAAAATACCTTCATATTTTACACATAAAAGACACTCAATAAGGGTAAGTTTTATTCTTACTAACTTCACTTTTCATATGAAAAACCCAGGCTCCACCCAGATTAGCTTCTCCAGTGCTACCTGCAGCATGTGTACTCAGGACAGAACGATTCTGAAACCAGTAACCCCAAGCATTGCTGGCTTTCTTAGCATTTGATCATGCAGATAACCAGCTAGCTACTCATGTATGCATAAAGTGGTCTGTCAAAGGCAACTCTTTGACAAAGAAAAAGAGACAAGAGAAATAAAAATATAAATATGGAGATAACATCTAAATATGTAATCAAGTTGCAAAAATGGTGAAGAGAAATCGCAAAGTCTGCATTTATGTCTGGGTTTTAGAGTAGAGTCTGCTCCTGCCTTCTATCCATGTTCACATTCGCCAAGTAGGGTGAGGCTACACAATTCTGCAGCTTACCCAGAATTGGTTTGGATAGCTAAGAGTGGATAGGAAACATCTGGGAGCCCACAGCTGTCAGGTGACTATATCTGTTAGTGATTCTCAAACTTTAATTGGCACGAGAATCATCTGGAAGACTTGGCAAGTCACATTTGAATGAGGGTACAACCTCAGAGTTTCTGCTTCAGTAGAATTTTGACTGTTAACCAACTGGCAGTTGATGCCAGGGCTGTGGGTTGAAGGATTGCATTTTGAGAATCATTGCTTTAGGTTATCTACTTGTAACCATGTCTCTGCAAAGTAGGTATTTTTAGTCTCATTTTCTAAGTGAGAAGATGGAGGCATGATGAGCTTCTCAGGGTAATGGTTTAAATCCTGGTTAGAGAGAAAATGAAAAATTACTTTCAAAGAATCTACAGAATTTCTAAAGTCTCCAATAGGTGACATAATGCAAAACTATAGCTCTTTATCTCTATTTGCCCACTATCCCTTCTCCCAGAATGACACTGAAGCAGTTCTTGGTATATGCCCAGCACTGCATGTGCCCAGAGAAGACAGCAAAATCAGAAGCCATTCTTTCAGAGATCCTTCAGCACTTTATTTATTTATATATTAATTGGTACTGGGGATCGAACTCAGGCCCTCATGCTTGTGAGGCAGGCAGCGGAAACTCTGAGCCAAATCCCTGCCCCCGCTTCAGCACTTTATTTATTTATTTATTCATTTCAGCACTTCAAATGGGAGAAATTTAGGCATGGACAGTTTAATGGCTTATTTGCTTTTACTTAGTACTATAGGAGTGGTAGCATTGGAATATTAAGTGTCCTGAAAAACCATCAAATTTTAATTATAAGAAGAAAAATTTAGAGCTTATTTTGCCACCTGGTCATCTGCCATACTCTCCATCCAAAATGCAACTGAATGCAAAGAAACACAATGGGGTTGCAATCAGGACTCATTCATTTACTTTTTTTGTCGGTGGCTGAACCCAGGGCCTTCACACTGAGCTATATTCCAATCCCTTTTATTATTTTGCATTTTGAGACATGGTCTTGTTAAGTTGCTAAGTTACCTAGGCTAGGTTTGAAAATGTGATTGATCTGTCTCAGCCTCCCAGAGTGCTGGGATTGCAGTGTTGTATGTCACCATGTCCAGCTATTCACCCAGCTTTTATTGAGGATCTTTCATATGTTAAGCACCTTTCTCGGTGTGCTGGGGATACAATGGTAAAAAGGTGGGTGAAATTCTTATTTTTTTTCTTGTATATGTGTGGTACTGAGGGTTGAACCCAGGGCCTCATGTGTGCCAGGCAAGTACTCTACCACTGAGCTATATCCCAGCTCCAGGAATTCTTATTTTTGATTCTGTAGCCATCACTGAATAAATTAAAAACCCACAGAAGCAAAAAACAGAACCCAGGGAATTTACCAGTGGTAAATACCGTGAAGAAAATTAAAACCAGATAATCTTGAAAATGACTATGGATTCAGAAATCTATAAGTACTGGTTCAGTGGTTTACTAAAGATGCAGAAAGAGAGAAATGAGGGAGTTATTGTTAGGCAGAGAGCTTGAGAAATCATATCTCAGTTCTTAACAGTTTCATTTTCTGGGTTTTCTTTTGTCCAGAAATACAGCCCAAGTTCCTCTCCAAACTTCTCTGGAAATATTTTTGAATCCTTGGAGAAGGGATACTCTTATAATCCCATATAAACACACTATGAAGAGGTGATAATATACATTTTGAAAGTTATGCATTTTGAAAAGAGGAAGTAATAGTACATGAGATTGCATGTACATTTAACAAAATACGCAGTAATGCATTTTAAGGTCAAGGACAACAATCATAGTAATAATTGATTCAAGAAAGACTTACCTCTGGTTGGTCAAGATAGTGTATGTCAAGCTCATCCCAATTCTGAGTTTAATGTTATATAAGTAACAACCTAAAGTTAGCTGTGATGAGAGCTTTTAAACCAGGAAATGGAAATGCTACAGGGCAAGCCTTTTAAAGTTCTTATTATTTTTCCCCAGAGAGCTGGTCATTGTTAGGAGAAACTCTCTTTCCTACATTTCTTATCCTTCTGCATGTCTTGCCCCAATTTCTTTTTACCCAGGTGACTTCTCAGGACTCTATCAGCAGTGAGCAACTTTGAGATGATGTCTCCCTCTGATAAAAAGATCAGGCCTATTTACTGCTCACTATAAGGGTGGTGGATTCCTGAATTTCACTGTTGTTCTACAGCATGACACGTTGCATATGCAGGTATGCTTGCTGGGCTGTGAATAATCAAATCGGTCATCCCTGACCCAAGAGTCTTGTATTTTCTGCAAGCATCCGTGAAAATGTAACAGGCTAATGTAAGCTCACAAAAATAGTCTAAAATCAAATTGCAACTATGACATGGCTTTCTGATGATAGAGACATGGCTTTCTGAAAGAGGAAGGGCAAGATTTTCATCAGTCAGGTTTACACAGGTGAGAGAACTCCCTGGGATCTGGTAGCTCATGGTCTTGCCCAGCTACTGGTAGGGAAGGATATATGTATGGAAGGTAAGAGTGGAGGAAGTTTTGCTATGGTCCTATTTGTTAAAAGAAAGAGTTCAGTTGGTGCTTAGACGTTGAGATGCAAAAAGTAGAATGAACAAACTACCAGGAAGGGGCTTGAGGAGAAAAAGGAATGTTATCAAGTCTTCAGCTGATAGGCAGTGTTTCTGTGTGTACGGATCCAGGAGTCTACAAAACCAAACAATTGGTTCCAGCAATGAAGACCTGGAACTAAAAAACATTGATATACATGGACCAGAAACATTGGTGAAGCCATAAGCAGAGGCATCTCAAAAGGAAAAGTGAACGAAGAGGCCTTGTGTAATAGTGCCGAGGCTCTGCTTTCACATACCTGGCCTTTGCCATATCTCAATTTGGTCTTTGAAAGGATGGGTGCTATGCGCAAGAGTCTCCTAGGCTCTACTGAAAAGCATAGTGGAACCATAGCAATGGTGTGTACAAGGGGGGAAAAAAGTAACCCTAGGTCCTGGTCCTTGCCAGACACCAGGAGACATTTAGGGAGGGAAAAATAGTGCTGGAGTTTAGGCACTGATTCTGGGGTTAGATATTGAAAAAGGTGAAACAAAAAGGCTAAGGATTACATTTCTTCCCTGATTTCTCACCATAGGTTAGTCTCCCTTGCTAGCCTTTAACCTCTACTTTCACAGCTGGAAAGTAGCAGGGTCTGGAGACTGTTGCTGCAGATCTTGTTTTGCACTGGAATTGATGTCTGAATTCAAGGGGTTTGGAAACAATTGCAAATTGAGAAGGGATGCTAACATGGCCTATTCCAGTGCTGGGTGACTCTTCTGGGCCAATCCAACATGCTGGTGTGGTTTCCACTCTGGAATGCTTAATTTGTAACGATGTTTTCTATGCTTGTGCTGTGAATGCCATTTTTTGGTATGATAGCTCCACTTCTCTGACAAAGCCAACAAACCTCCCCCCACTTATTCCTTAAAGGCAGCTATTAACATGCTATTAAGTTTCTGTTAAAAGTTTTACCAGTGGAGGCCTCTGACTCTCAGGATGTATGTTCTTATTTGGGTTATTCTGGACTCAACAAAACAAGGTAGAAGGGCTTCAATAAACCTCTCTTGTCAAATGGAAATGGCATATTTAAGAGTGCAGCTCGCGTGGCATCTGAGATGCCACTGAGTTTTACATGAAAAATTAACAGTTGTCTCTTGGGAGAAACTTTATTTCCTGCTTCACTGCTTGAGGCAAAGCTTCTGGCTCAGAGGGGTCCTTGATTCACCACGGCTTTTCTGTAACCTTGGGCTGAGTGCAGATATGGTGTCCTCTAGGTGGCAGCAACTGTCCGACTGCAATGACAATTCATAATTCTGAAAGGCCAAATCGAGCAGCCAGCTGAATCAAACCATAGTCCTTGCCGATGACAGTACCCAAACACTCTGGCCTAGATACTTGGTCTGCCCCTTGAAAGCCTAAGGCTGTCAGATTAAAGATATCTCTCTCTGGATCCATGAACTGTGTAGACAAATTGTGTGTGTTGATCACACAGCTTAGGTCATTCATGTCTGTGCTCACTGTAAGGGCCTGTTCTCTGGTCAGGCAAACTAGAATAAGGCAGTTGATGAGGCCCGCAGGGGCTCAGATTGCATCATTGCTATTTAGTTTTAGCACCTCATCGGAATTTGTAGCATATCCACCATCTCTGACTGGGCACTGTAACTAAAGTCTGCATGTTGTGTTTGTAATGCAGAAACTTCCACTGCAGACACTGGTGACTGCCAAGATTTGGCCTGTTTGTTCTGTGGTGAGGCAGGCCACATTACATGGGACATTACATCTGTCTGTTCCTGGCAAATTGACTATGTCGAAGCTTTGACCTCCTTTTGAAACTACGACTTTTGCCTTTGTTGCTTTGGCATTTTTTTTTTTTTTTCAGGTTATGGTATTGCAGTTCCAGTCCAATCAGGCCACTATAGTCCTACCTTTGTGATCCTTAAAATGAAACTGTATCATGTGTTACACTTTCTGGATCATTTGAAAAGACCACCCAGCCATGGATTTGTAGACATTTAATGAGCATTCAGCGCTCCTTGCCATCTGTAGTACTGCTGAGTGATGGAATGGCATTCCCCAAAATCAGTCTGAACCTTTGTCCCTTAATCTTTTCCTGGTCCACACAATGTAGAAGGGCAGTTTGATCACCTAATGTGGCTGTTTCAAGAAAGGATTTATAATTCTCTGTCACTCCTAAATAGTGATTAAGATAAATAAACTACAGAATTCTATAGATTTTCTGTTTGAACACTTAGGATTGCACTCTGGCTTTTCATGAGCATGATATGGCCTTCTTTCCCCCAGCAGCAAGCCCAGGTCATCTTGATTGGTACACTTTCTAGGTGGCAGCTTGGGCAAAAGTGACTTGGTCCTGAGCTATTCTGCAGTTCCTATTACCATCAACGGCTACAAACAAAGTCCAGCACAAATTATTTCAGTTGGAAAAATTTAAATTTATATACTTTTCCTGATGCCTGAGCAGTGCTATCTTATGCAGTATATGGAGATAGAGGCTGCAACTATCCTGTGATATGTTTTTATGAATTGAAGAATGTAGTCGTGATCCAAATCAAGTTTAAAAAATCTTGAACGAGTGACTGGGACTCTTTCAGGTTCTATGTTTGTGTGTAGAGGAGTTTGGGCATGAAATGCCTCACCATGTAAGATGGGGGATGCTTTTGCACCCATACCCTTTTCTTGTAGTTATTGGCTAAGACACCAAGAACTGATGAATTTTTTTTTTCAGTACTGGGGATCAAACTCAAGATGAATTATTTTAACCCTTTTTGTGAGGGTGATTATAGATAATAATAGACTGACTTTAGACCACATCCTGGCTGAGGTAGACTGGGTAATAGCCACACAAAAATGCCCATCTCCTAATCCCTAGAACTGATGACTATGTTACTTTATATTGTAAAAGGAAATTTGAAGATGTGATTAAATTAAAGTTATTCATTTAGAGAGATTATCCTGGATTAGCTGGGTAGGACAGGTGTAACTACAGGGCCTTTATAAGAAGAAGGAAAGTCAGAAATGAGAGCTAAGATGTAAGGATGGAAGCAGAAATCAGAGAGGATAGGAATGTTTTGAGGATGGAGGAAAGGGTATAAGTCAGGGAATAACAGAGGACTTGAAAGCCAGAAAAGCTAAGAAAAGAGATTTTCCACCAGAACCTCTAAAATGAATGCACTCCTGTTGAACCATTTTAGACTTCTGGTAATCAGAGATGTGAGATGAAAACTCATGTTGCTTTAGAGCTTAGATTGTGACCATTGATCACAATAGTAATAAGAAACTAATAGACTGTGGTTCTGAGAGTGGGGTAACAAATACCCAAAAATGTGCAAGTGTCTTTGGAATGGGTGATAAGTACAGGCTAGAAAAACTTTACACAGTAAGTCTTGAATAGACTCTAAGTTGAAATATTTATATCAAAGACTCCGTGTATCATGGCTCAGGAATTGAGAACCATGATAGATAAAATCTATATTATCTTGGAAATATCAAGATGATTGTCATGAACAGACTGTTAGTAAATATATGAATGCTAGAAGTACTCTTAATGAGGGCACCGAAGGAAATTTAGAATTTTTTTTTTTTTGGAAAGTGAAAGTTGTAGTAGCAGAAAACAGTAATGAAAGCAGAGTTAAAAATGCAGCGTCCCCTACCCCCGCTGCTTATAATAAAATGTGTAAGGAAACAGTTGGATTAAATGAAGAATTGTTAAGAAAAATAAATCAGTATTTGATGATTTGGGAAATTCTGTCAATACATATTGCAAAGGGGACTAAAATTATGAGATTTGGATGATGAAAATGTGCCCTGAAGTCAAAGCCGAGTGTGTGGTTGGACAGTTTTTTGTTAGTACTGCAGAAAGATCAAAGGACCAGATTATTTCATCACAGAAAGTACCCTTTGAAGAGATTAGACATGACTCACAGATCTTTCAAGCCCTATAAGCAAAGACAGGAATAGAGATAGGACTGGCCAGGAAATATTCAAGAACCCTCTTATCTGATGACAGAAATCCCTATGACATATACAGGAGACCCACAGATTTTTTTGAGAATTTTATATGAGCAGAAGCCTTGTCAGCTGGGACTGAATAGGACTAAAATAAAGGAAAGCTAAAGATGTCTCAAAATTGAATAGGCAGGAGCAGACTATTGAGACCACTTGAAAACATGCCTTCCTTTTTAAGAAAAAGAAAGAATAACTCCAAGGGCAAAGCTTTAGATTCAGAGGATGACTCCCAAACCTCAAAGCTTAGTAGAATTTGTCCTGCTTGATTTAAAACTTGCTTAGGAATAGTAACTCCCTTGGCCTTTCATTTCCACTCTGCAAAATACTTTTATCATGCAGGAACAACAATAATGTCCCCTCCCCCTGAAAATCTACAGTGGACAAATCTTGTGCCTTCATTAAGTAATCAAAGTTAACAGCACTGGTAAAAGGGTCAATAGAAATTGTTTGGTACTGTTACTGGATTGGGGGTTTTGTTCAGGTTCTTGATGTTCTAAACAAGGAATTAAGCAGGGCACAAGAGTACAAGAGAAGCAGCAGAATCAGTGATTTATTTGAAAGAAAAAAGACAGGATACACCCCATAGGATGAAAGCACTCCATGAGTGGCCCTGAGGGGGCTTGGTGTTGAGGGTTTGGGATGGGATTGAGGGTTTGGTCTGAGGTATGACTCCTGCCAAACAGTGGCTTTCTTCAGTTCCTCCATCAGGCAGTGGAGTTTTTGACCTTATATAGCCCTAGGAGGAACAATTATGGTGTCCAAAGCCTATAGGGAGTTAGGGTTAGGGTAACCCAAGGTTTGCAGAAGACTACTGGGTACATGCCCTGGGACTTATTGAGTATAAATTAAGTTGCTTGATCACCTTTTCCCATTGTATTTGGACCTGAGAATCTTGGTCCTGTGCTGATGTTTAACTCAAAAGATGGATCTAGTCCTAGAAAGTGGGTTCCAAGGAGAGTCCTTTCTTCTTACTCTAGCCTTTTCCTTACTACCATATGCTTCATGCTGGAGATTTAGCTCAGAGGTTCCACCACCTGCCTTGTAAGCGCAAGGATGGAAGTTCAGTCCTTGGTACCAAACAATGACAACAACAGCAACAACAAAAAACAGTAACTATTTGCCTTTGTACCTAATAGGAAGCAATAAAAAGAACATATTACTTCTGTGGGACCCTGTGAAAACATATAACCTGAATCTAATCTTGAGGAAACATAAGATTAACTTAAATGGAAATGTAAATTGGCCTGTACTCTTCCAGATGTTAAGGTCATGAAAGATGAAGATATATTGCAAAGTTTTCTAGATTAAAGGATAAAAGGAGACACATGATCTTGGGTTGGATTCTTGAATAATATAAGAAAATCTCTTTTTGCTATAAAAGATAGTATGAGGACACATGATAAAAATTAAATAAGGTCTGCAGGTTATATAATAGCTGGGCATCACAATTACTTTTTTAAGATTTTGACAACTGTGCCTTGGTTTTGTAAGAGTATATCCTTGTTTGTTGATAGAAATGCACAAATACGTATGTCTGTAACTTTCACATAAATTGTTTAGGGGAACACTCATACACAATGATAACAAAATGTAGGAAAACATTAGTATTTGGTGAGTCTGTCAAGAGTATCTGGGGACTGTATGTGTGTAATCTCAGGGGAAGATCTCTCCTATTTCAGACAGTTCTTCAGCCCCACAATTGGAGCACACAGTGTTGTCTTAGAGTGAAAGCTAAACTCCTAGAACAAAGAGGTTTGAAAGCACAGTGGTTTGAGGAACAAAGGACTTCATTCTCATTCTCAAACCAGTCCAAAATAGGTCTGTGGCCCCATTTGCTCTTGGAGCCACATAGAGCCCTTTCCATCTTACTTTGCCCCACCCTTTTCAGGGCACTGCCCTCTTCTCCACGGTGGAAGCCAGTGGGCAGGCATGTCAAGCTCTGGCTCCTGAGAAGGGCTAAGAAGGGGTAGAGTGCATGTGTGCTGTTTTAAAGCCCAGGCCTGAAAGTGACACATACCGCTTCAAATCAGTATTTCAGAGGAGAGAACTGAGTCACCAGACCACACTTCACTACTACTAAGGAAGGAGTTGGTGGTAGAAATGAAGATGTGAGGTGTACAGCTGGCCATGTGCACAGCTAAAACTCAACTGCCACAGACGAAGAGTGGAAACAGTTTTGTGCACAGCTATGTCATTGCCACACATAGCATAGTTTTATTTATTTATCTTTCTCCATCAGTCTATGAGCTCCTTGAGGACCAAGAACTATGCTTTCACTTTGGAGTCACCAGTGTTTAGCTCAGGATCCCTCACATATGAGGGACTGTCATTTTGTCATTATGTTTCTGCTGAAGAATGAATGAGGCAAGTTAAATGTGTGGATTGGGGAAGCAGGACAAGGGCAAAAGCAAACCTACCTAGAGCTCTACATACCAACTTTGTATGAGGCATTGGATGAAAAGCTTTGCTATGAAAAGAATGAACTAATTCAGGAAAAAAAAGACCAAAATTCACATGTGGCACTCTACAATTCAGTTCTGAAGAAACAATAGCCTGATTGTCTCTAGGTAACTTTGCTTTCTCCACCCTCATCAGCATGAAAAAATAGAAAGCAGGTGAACCTATGCATGTGTACAAGTGTGAAACAGAGGTGAGGTAGAGGATGTAAAAGTAGTTTTGAAGCTTGTCAGAGGAGCTGCTAAACAAAATCTGACTTTCCAGCCACATAGCAGGATCTGAGGGGCAGGGGGCCGGGACCTTTGTTCTTTTGTAGACTCCACCCTTCTTTCTCTATAGAAGGAGAGCTTCCAGCTGGCCTAAGTCAGCAAAAGTGAGCAGATTCCACTCCGTATCCTGGGCTCCTGGAGACAACAACAGATGGCCAATAGGCAAAGCAATTAATCAAGCCACCAAATGTCCTCAAATTTGGTTTTCAAATTCACTAAGCTAGTTACGCATGGCTACTGTTGTTATTGTGTATCATATTTATTTGACAGCAGTGTCCAGCCCTTAGATATCTCTCACTGGCTGCGGCTAAAGAACATATGTATGTATTTCAATTAGCAATTTCTAAGATTTAAGGGAACTCTAAGGCTAAAAAAGCAATATGTCAGGAGTTCATGTACAAAGGCCATCTGTGGGGCCTGTTTCAGTGTTCTGATGTAACCTATAGGGGCAGAGACTTGAACTCAGTCTTTTTGAAATACAGATTCTAGAAAAACTCCTTGAATGTGTTAGCACATGCCTTGTCTATCTACTGGTGGAATTGGCTGTGACTTATTTGTTTAATTTTATTTTTTTCATACCGGAGATCAGACTCCGGTCCTTGTACTTGCGAGGCAGGAGCCAGAACCACTGAGCTAAATCTCCAGCCCTTGGCTGTGACTTTTAAGATCTCTTCTCATCTTTCCATTTTCTCCCATCATCCACATGGGAACCTAGCTTAGTGCAGAGGAGACTGTGACAGTCTCCCCCCCCCATCTATCAGGGAAGGCTGTCAGCAGTGAGTCGGCAGCCAAATGGCAACATGACATGAAGTGCCAGAGAAAACACTTGTTGATGCAGGTAAGGGTTAGCAAAGCACAGGGTGTGGATTTTGACTCAGAGCATCTGGATGTGTTGTGTAACCCTGACAGGACTTCTTAACATGAAAAGAAATAGTTTTCTGGGAAGAACTAGCCAGTGGGAAATTTGATGGTAGAGATGGAGATAAAGAGGATGACAGACATCAAGGATAGGGCCATGTAAGGTGAGCAGGCCATAAAAATATTCATCTTAACGTATATTTGGAAATAATGCCCTAAAGGCAGAGTGTGTCTTGTACTGAGTCAGAAGGTCCAGCTTCAATCCCGTCTTCCTGTCCCTGCTGTGGAGCTGGTGACTTTCTGTAGAATGCTGGGATAGTGCTCCCTAGGTGATCTTCAGTAGACTATGTCCAGTGGTATCAAGTGTCAAGAGGATGGAGGAGGACAAGGTGGGTGAATAACAGGCATGGCCAGATCTGAGAGACCCGGCCTCCTTCACTCATCAAAGGATGGCTTTCAGGCCTGGGAATTTGGCTAGTGGTTCTGCTGCCTGCCTTGCCCCAGTGCAAAAAAAAAAAAAAAAAATGGCTTTCACATACCCTTTGCTGGAAGAACTTTAATGATAAATCTTTGCTTGCTTTCAAGAGGGTAAAACTAAGAAAACAAGTGCCATGGTATCAGTGAATCAGGCTGGCCTTGAGATTAAAAAATAAATAAATTCTTTTGTTTTACATATCGTACTTTTCAGTTCCTACAGTGCTTTTATGCTTTCCTCTGTGGAGATATCTGGGGGATTATTAAATCATTTAAAAATAAAACTGTATAGAATTTGAGACCAGCTAGAGCTAGGTGGTATAACTGAGAAAGCCAGACTCTCCTCATCTGCTCTAGAACATGTCAATTAACTTGGCCAAATTGTAAAAAGTACCTACTTTAACTTTCCAGCATGGATTCATCAGTTTAAACTGGTTAACTGTTACCTATCAAATAACAAAATCCTGGGGAAACCAGGCATAGATAAGATATGTTTTGTTGGATAGGAGGAAGAAGTGAAAGGTCTAGATGCTCACACAGTGCTCACATGGGTAAGATAAATCCAGGTTGGGGCTTCCAAGGGGTCAGGAAACACATCCATAAGACCATAGGTTGGAGATTTGGTGCAGTAGTTACAAGGCAGAGGTGGGTCCACAAAGCAGGAGTTTGGACATTTTTAGGTCTTCTATGACTTTGACTAAGATAGGCTGTCGCTGGAATACTGAATCTAGCTCAGTGAAGGAAAACAGTGAATACTGAAGAGAGGTTCTCAAGTGTAGCATGAATATGAGTGACTTCCTTGACTTATTACACATCCACATTCCAAGGGTTGCCCTATCTATCTATCTATCTATCTATCTATCTATCTATCTATCTATATCTATCTATCTATCTATCTAAATTACAATTGTGTAAGTCTGGATGCAACCTAGAACTGCATTTTTAAATCATGTTGAGTGATTCTGGTCAGAAGACTCAAGGATTATAATCAGAATAACGCTGATCTAGATTTTTATCCCAAAGACAATCAGTGGGCATTTGGTAAAACACTTGAATGGTATTTACCTCACCTCTGACTATTTTGGGCATTATGTGTATTATATGTGCTGCCGAAGTGAGCACTGTGCATTATGTGTATTGCACCTGGGAATGAGCAGTGCTGCCAGATTTGGAGGCAGTGAGCAAGTACTTTGTGACATTTCTGTTGCTGTGAAAGAAAATTTCCCACCAGAGTCTCTTGCAAAGTCCTTGGATTGAGAAGGCCACAGGAAAACTCCTTTATCTTCCCAACAAAGACACGGCTCAAATGACTTGTAACATGAGGCAGGTTGTATGTTAGGGGGTTTCTTGGCATGATTGAAAGGGACCGGAAGCTGCAAAGTACACAAGAAAATTGAACTGGAACCCAAGGCTCCCATGCATCCATTAGAGAATGGAAAGAGATGACAAACTTTGAGTTATGGGGTCATAATTCCATCTCAGGATTCTGGCAATAGCATGAGCTACTTGAATTCTTCCTTGGTAGTTTATGAACACTTCACCCTCCTTACCCTTACCCTACCTCCTGCCTTAGAAGATTAATAGCTCTATAAATTACAGTTGTATTAAAATATATGTATTATATCTCAATATGAGCCTTTCATATGGGTATGAAGTGCCCTCAACTTATAACTCCCTGGGTGACCAGTCTTGCTGTGTACACTAATGCAGTTTTTGTTTTGCAAAATAAAAGGGGTTTCCAGACTGATTAAATAGCCTGTAAACATTGAATCAGACTCTTCTTGGCTTAGAAATGGCAAATACAAAAAGCAGAAGCAAAAAAAAAAAAGGTGGACATTGAGGGTTAACCAGAAGGGAAACAAAGCTTAGAATACAGAACTTGAGCAGGTTGACACTATAGTGTGTGTGTGTGTGTGTGTGTGTGTGTGTGTGTGTGTGTGTGATCCTAAGTGCGTCAAAATTTTCATTTTGAGGGTAATATACCTTTGAGGGAATATTTGAAGAAATAGGCCATTGACGATTTCTGTATAGGAGGGTGATACTGAGAATGATGTCTAGGGTAAAATTGCCACTAATCTGATGTCCCTAAGGACAACAGACTGGCTGGAATCTGGCCAGGAGAATAAGGGAGAGTTTTATCTTCAGTGTGTATTTGCATAATAAACATAGTCTTTGATTATTTAGAGTGCATATGCTTGGGGTGGCTTGGTAAAGAGCTAGTCGTAATTTATGGGTAGAGTCCTTACTGTCATCCTTTGAAGAAGGTAGAGGAACCGCTTTATCTTTCTGTCTCTTGATTTTCTACAGAGCTGTGCTTATGATTTCTTGGTTTTCATACAAATATATCCATATTATATTCCAGGGACAGAGCCAAGGCCAGTGAAACCAATGTGTCTGGATTTCTGGTTTTGTAACTACCAGGCTCTGTCAGTATCATGGTGTTATCCCTTAAGGTGACTATTCTCTATTTATTCAAACTGTACAAACTGAATTGTCTAGGGCCAGGGATTTAGTTCAGTTGTTCCCGCCACCTGCCTTGCAAGTGCAAGGTACCAAGTTCAATCCTGGGTACCAAAACAACAAAACCAAAAACCAAACAAACAAAAAACCCCCCAAACTTTATTGTCTGAATCCCTTAAATCAAAGTCTAGATCCTTTCTCTAAATATAAGATCTGCGTCAGTGTCAGCCTTCATGGCCATCAAATAATACTGTGGAAAGCCCAGGAAGGCGAGGAGGACAGAAGTACAGGGCAAGAAAAAAAATACAAAAGAAGGAAGAAGAAGATGAAAAGAAGGAAGTGGGGCAGAGTGGAGAGAAGCAGTGACAATCTGTCTAAAGATAGGATCGGGGTGGAAGGGTGCCAGTTGCTGCAGAAACCACCGATCTTGAAGGCAGAAAGTGCCCTGGGATGTAAGAGCAGCCTCTCACTTCTACCACACGGGGGCAGACTCTACTTACCAAAAAACAAAACCCAACCCAACCCAACCCAACCCAAACCAAAACAAACAAAACAGCCCAAGAGCTTGCAAAGGTTATAGGGCGACAGGATCCTCTTGGTACTTAGAGGAGTTGGGATGACCTGATCACTCATTTCCTGAGGGCCTTTTGATCCCTCAATAGCTGGAGTCCTATCTGTGGCATAATGCCTAAGTTAATGGGAAAAAAATCTGACTTTGCTCAAATTTAGATTTTTAACATAATTTACATCTCATCTTAGCCAAAAGGCCGAGAAGTGATGATTTGAACATAATTTAGATGATAGAATTACAGTTCAGCGGATACCTCATTTAACAAAACAGCTTGCTATTTAAAATGCAGAATCACCCAAGGTTTTATGCAGGGTTCTCTGTTTTATGCCTTTCCCTTTACTGCTGAATTGTTGTATGTTAATTATATGTGCAGTACTGTTCTAGGAACTTCCAAAGGTTAGAAATCATCTTCCTTAACTTCTTCCCAAATTCTTTCAATTTTTGCTTTGGTTACATTTTCAGCATGGGGATATGTATGTTAGTTTTAAAACAAATCTCTGAACCTCTGTGTTAGAGAAATATTATTTGGAGAATGGTTGAAAATAACCAAATTACTGCAGCTACTTCTGTGGTGCTTAAAAAGCAATTGTTGCAAGCATCTGATTGCTTCTGAGCATAATGTGACTAGCATAGTAATAACAGAGGAAAGTTTGGGATATTAAGGGGAAACTATTCCTCCACACCCCTAAACAGCATTCCATTGTCCATGCTGCTTTCCTTCTGGTGGAATTTGCCCTTTTCTGAACCATATAGAACAAGTTAGCTCCAGAGAGTATGTGTATTTTCTAAAGTGGTCTAGCCAATTAAAAACAGAATCTCTGAAAAACAAAAATATTCTCTTTGAGGGCCCAGGATTTAGCTCAGTGGTGCCGCTGCCTGCCTTGCAAGTGCAAGGACCCAAGTTCGATTCACCGTACCAAAAAAATTCTCTTTGAAGTGGTGATTGGGTCTCTGAGATAAAGAATCCAATTTTCAAGTGTAAGAGAAATAATAAAAACTTTCCATTAGCTACTGGTTGAGGAAAGACTGAAGAAAACGCGAATTTGTACTTCCAAAAATAAGTGAATGAATGAATGAATAGCAAGTTGAATGAATGGTTGTGGGAGGTTTTATTTCATTAGTCTCATGTTTTTCAGTGTGCTCAAGTGAGCAATAAAATTCAGTTTATGTGAGGGTTTATTCACATTGTCTGTTAAATTTGGTGGCATGAGAAGAAATGAAGTAAAGCTACTGTTTTGTAACAAAGTCTTGAGGCCCACTCTATCCTTCAGCATAATGAGAAGAACATTAACTTCATTTAAGATTTGCATAACTTTTTATGAAACATATCACACTAGTTTAGTCCTTGGCCCCTTTAACACTTATGATCCATTTCAGTGACTGGGAGATGATTATTTCCGGAAGTGGTTTCTGTTTTCTCTATTTCGAAGACTGCGTGCCAATGTTATGAAGCCCTTGCAATGAAAAGAAAAGAAAAAAAAAGAAAAAAAGAAATGCCTTTTAAAATGATTTCTTATTCTTAAGAAACGGGAGAATTGACTATAAAGAATGATTTACTCTTGGTCTGCTTTGCAGCCATGGAAACTTGGGAGAAGATCAAACATCCTCTCCAATTTGGCCACCACCTTCTTGGTTTGAAAGTGTTTTTTGACAGTCTTCGTCAGGGCTATTAATTTGTACCTTGCAGACACATGATTCAAAATTATCTGTAATATGGACAGAAGAAGTTTATAATGTGGAAATATAGAGGTATTTGTTGTGATCTCTAATCTGAAAATCAGTCTTTGACTCACTGGTCATTCGAGAGATGCAGATGAAAACAACACTGAGATTCCACCTCACCCCACAAAGAATGGCTGCTATAAAGAAATCACACAATAACAAATGTTGGCGGGGTTGTGGGGAGAAAGGAACCCTCCTCCATTGTTGGTGGGAGTGCGGACTAGTGCAACCACTATGGAAATCAATATGGAGATACCTCAAAGAGCTTGGACTGGAGGTTCCATTTGACCCAGCCATCCCTCTGTTGGGTATATTTCCAAGAGAACTAAAAGAATCATATCACAGAGAAGTATGTGCACCCATGTTTATAGCGGCACAGTTTGTAATAGCTAAATCTTGGAAACAACCTATTTGCCCATCCGTTGGAAACTGGATAAAGAAGTTGTGGTTTTTCTATAAAATGGAATATTACTCAGCCATAAAGAGCGAGAGAATAGATTCATTCATAGGAAAATGGATACATATTGAAGATATACTCCTAAGTGAAATAAATAAGTCCCACATGTGTAAATACCAAATAGTTTCCCTGGTGTGAATATTCTGCAACAATGCATAAGATTCTAATAAGATTACTGACATTTAGAAATGGGAGGAAAGGAGCTAAAGGTGTAGGGAAGGTGTGATACGTAGGGGAAGAACAAAAAGGGAAAAGAAAAAAATGTGAGAGAATGAAAAGATGAAAATAAAGTGTTTGTAGATGGGGAGGGGAGGAGGGGGTGAAGGGAGGGCAGAGGTAAGGGGAAAAAAATGAGAATCAAGACTTGCCATGTAAAGGTACATGATCCCAACAGTGAATGTAACTGTACTGTATCCCTAAATGTACCAATAAACTCAATAAAAAAAACATAAACAAACAAACAAACAAAAAAGTTGAGATTCCTACTCTGAGTTAATTGGTGTTAATAGAGAAGTTCTGATAGATACAGGAGGGCTGACAAAACTCACCAAGTCTATTTTTTTTGCAACTAGTGTAGCACCAAGACTTCAGCTTTCTCTTATTTGACTCTATCCCATGAGAGACTCGTTTGTGTTTAGTACCTAATTTTATTGTTCATTCTTACTAACCTTCAAATCTCAGTGCACTTTTAGGAAAAATTTAACCAAAAGTAATTACTTGGGGAACACAAAGGCCATATCTATATATGAGATCAAACATTTCCAACCTTCCCTTGCTATTTACCTCTAAATAACAACTCTCTCTCTCTTTTTTTAAAGTGCTTTCTGCTTGTTTTCATGATAAACAAACAGCAGGGGATGTCTTCAGGCTAATTATGCAGGGCTGTTATGCTATCCTGCTGGGAGCAGGGCTAAGTAGTGCTCTATTTCCAACTTTGGTTCCAGTGGGGAAAGGGAACCCCAAGGGGCAGTTAGGGCCGTGCTGACTTCTCAGATTGCAAGTAGTTCTGGTCTCCTTGCCTTTCCCCCTCACTAAACAGGGGGCCTTGAATACTCAGAGAGAATGACTCCTGGCATCTTGTGGATTTAGCCTCACCTCTCCTATTATCTAGAAGTTTGAGTGTGGACCCAAAAAATCATGAAAAAAAAAAATGGAGTAGGGATGACAACAACAGAAGTCACTGAAAATCTTGACTTATCTTCTTTTTCAGGAAGAAAAAAAATCTCAATGTAAAATTTGACGGTTAGGGTTAGACAGAGAACTGGAGAATTCCTCAGAAGATCTGATGTCCTGCTGTCATAAGTCTATACCCAAGCATCTAGTAAGTCCTGCCTGCTCTCTCTCAGTGACATGTACCTTGGCCTTTATGAGGCGACTTCTTCAGCTGCAAGTGACCGTGCATTCAGACCTCTTCTAAAAGGAATTTTAGGGGTGTCTCTTTCTTCAGGGAACAAATGTAATTCCTGGGTCTGTGATGATCTCCCCACTTCTCATTTGGAGTTTTTTTCTGTTCATTCTTCAGACATGTAAAAAATATGAGTCACCCTCCTTAGGGACGTGCAGCCTGGAGGGGATGTGGATCAGGTCCAAGTCCTGTACCCCTTGGAAGTCGGGGGTGGTTGGGGTTAGCTTCATTCAAGCCATAAGGAATGGGCTTTCCATGGGAAAGCTAGATTTTATTGTAAGAGAAGTGTTTCTGGGCACCCAAACTCCAAAATGTCCAGCACATGGTCCTTATCTATACACATCAAGAATGCTGCCATTTTAGGACCAGTACTGTGCTGCAATTTTTTTTTTTTTTTTTTGGCGTGGGTTTTGTCTTTTTAACCCATTTTCTGTTCTCTCTGAGAATACTCCTGACACACCCTAACATACATTTCTGGATGCATTTTTTTTTTTTTATACTGTGGATTGAACTCAGGACCTTGAGTTTGTAAGGCAGGCAGCAGAACCACTGAGCTAAATCCCCAGCCCTCCTAACATACATTTCTGTTACAAGAAGATTAGAGATAAGTTCTTTTTAGAAATAACTCCAAGAACAGTTTTTATATTTTATTGTTTACATTGAAAACCAGCCAGATTTGCTTCCGCCTTAAAGAATGTGTTTGTGTAAAATTACATGAACACTGGCAGTGAGATGTACTCTTCCCTGAATGTACATTCCTGTTGTACATTTCCTGAATGGGAAAATGGGTTATAGAAATTGCTGCTGCTTTACTTGCTGTACCATGCCCACTTCAGATCTATATGTTGCTTCTGTCCGTGCCCTTTGGCTTCTGCCTTTGCTCTCATGTTGGGCTTCTATCATATGATACAGTATCATCTTATCACTGTTTCTCATCATCTATGGCTTCTCATGGTCACTCCCCGAATCCTCTGTCTTTTACAGTCAACATGGCTCTATGTCCTTGCTGAGGTGGTGACCTTTGGCTAGCCTGGCCAGATGGGACTGGTTCCTCCTGGCCCCTCCTCATCTGCTAAATCTCAGAGCTAGGCCTGACCAGGTCCTGATAGGGGATGACTTGTGACACTACAAAGAGCATATCAAATTTGTGCTTGGACAGATCCCTGGCCAAAAAATTCATTTTCTGTTCTGCAAATAAGGGCCTAGAGAACCGTAAGGGTATGAGTATCCAGATGACACCATCACACATGTGCATGGTGGGTGGACTTTTCCCTTTCATGTGTGTGGAAAGTATTAGGAAGGAAAATATCCCTTCTCATGGCATATTTTACGTCAGCAGTCATGCTTTCCTGGAAATTGATTTAAATTTTAACACTTCAGCAAAGATCTGATGCAAAACACTTCAAAGCCAGAGAGGACTGTATTTCCCATCTGTCACCACCACCAAGTCTACAAAATATCTTTCCCTACCAACTAGTATATTATTTTACACATTGTGATATTACTGCAGTTCATTCATTCATTTGGTCCTTCATTCATTCATTTGCTCCTTTATTCATTCACAAGCATTTGAGAGCTAGGCTTTTTGGAAGTCATTAGGAGTAAGTATAACCATGAATAAAACCATGCTTATACCCTTAAGTGACTCTTGGCTTAGCCAAAGACATTGGTAAATAAATGCTGAATTCAATTACAGTGGGACAGATCCTCTTATGTATATCTAGGACATCATTCAAGAGCTCAGAGGAGTCAGTGCTATGTGGATAAGAGGGCAGGCAGAGGCCCCTGAGTTGACTCTTTTAAAGTGAGCAATAATTCATTAAGTGGAAACACAGAAGTATATTTCAAGAGAAAGAATATTCCAGAAAGTATGTTCCAGGAAGGAGCATATTGTATGGCATAGGGTTGAGCCAGCATGGAGGATTTGAGAAAGAGTAATTCACAGCAGTAGAGAAGCCTGTGTAAAAGACATAGATTTTTTTTTTTTTTTTTTTTTTTTTTTTTTTTTTTTTTTTTTTTTTTTTTTTCGTGT
>NW_022900916.1:26843986-26851313 GCF_012274545.1 Fukomys damarensis
TTTTTTTTTTTTTTTTTTTTTTTTTTTTTTTTTTTTTTTTTTTTTGTACCGGGGATTGAACTCGGGTACTTGAGCTTGCAAGGCAGGACACCGTACCGCTGAGCTAAATCCCCAGCCCAAGACATAGATTTTTGAGGGTTGTTTTTTGTTTGTTTGTTTTGTAAAAAGAAGGGTGGCTAATCCATGAGAGGACATGAAATCATTAAGGGATGACAGACAAAATGAAACAGGAATAAGGTGAAAGACAAACCTCTAAAGAATAGCAACTCTTAATGATACACGGGAGGAACTTAATGAGAAGCAGTAGACATCGAAGTCAAGGGCAGGTGCCAATGACAGAGAAACATAAAGGGCCATATAAATTTGAGGTACATTTCATTAAGAAAGGAATGGTGAACTATACCATAGAGAAGAAAGGTATATAATGAAGACTGATAGATTGTCCATTGGGTTTGTCAATGAAAATTTCTCTGGAGTTCTTTTCCTGAATGGTAAAGGTCAGATGGAAATAAAGTATATATTTAAAAGAATGAGAGAAAATAATAGAAGGAAGAAACAGGCAAAGAAGATCCAATGTACTAAAAAATATTTAAAAGATGCTTAAACTCTCTTATAGTAAAAGAAATGCATATTAACATACACTGAAATGTATGTTATTTCTGCCAGTATTCCTAAGATTCAAGAACATTCTTAGTAGTTTGAAGAGAAGGAACATCTTTTTCTATGAGTCAGGAAAGAAGAAAATTTGACTTATTCAGATACAAGAATTTTGTCAACTTTCTGCTTTACAACCTATTTCCTTTGGAGAGGAGTCATGCACACCTGCTGGGGAAAGGCAGGGTGGGGGGCGAGGTGGAAAGAAAGAACGGAGCCTCAGATTAGTACTGCAGTTTTGGAAAAATATCTGTGTGGAATGGCAGAGGACGTTATCTAGAAAATGCAAAAGAATTGGGTGCAAGATGTCTCCAAGTTGCAGATCCTTAGTGTGGTCTCATAGCCTCGGCGTAGTTCAGCTGCCTGCTTGGGGGAAGAAAGAGGATAAAAGTGGGGGTTGATCAGCTAGAGAAACAGACACAAGGGTGCAGACATAAAATACTTGAAGTAAAAATGGAGGGTAAAAGGAGGTTGGTGATTTAGTTAATCTATTGGATGTCAGGAGTTGAATACCACAGGATAGAGGAGGCTGCCTTATGCCCCATTCTTCCTTTTCTCAAAGTAGAAGAGGTGCTGATTTGTTCAGTCAGGTTCCAGGTGTTGATGAGGCCACATTTACTGAAGGTGAAGTCAGTTTGATTAAAGATGTCAGTTCATGGATGTGACTTGCCTTCTTCTCTCTCTTCTCTCCAAGTGGCCAGTGTGGTAAGAAGAACAAGGTATATCTAAAGGGTCTCTGCTCATCTCTTTTTCATGTTCCTTTCTCGTCCTTACAGTGTGAAGAGGTAACCCTATCCTCTAGTTAGTGGCTGCCTGGATGGTGCAGAGATTGGAGATGCATTTTTTGGCTCAGACGCTGCTTTAGTCTGAGGACTATGGGAAAAGGTGCCCCCTGTGCTCTAGCCCAACCCACTGAACATGCTTCACAGGGTAGAGAACCCTTTGGGCAAAGGTACTAAGACCAGAAAGTACTGTCATTTGTCTTCTTTATAACATAGACAGTTATTTCCACCACTTAGCAAAGAGAAGAAAGAGTCCATGGCATGGAACTGTAGTGAAGAGAGGGCTGTGAAAGAGAGAAATGATAAAGCTCCACATCTTGTGTTAGATTTAGAAATGTCAGAAGCACATTTGATTAAAGCTTGTAGTAAAATGCTTCAGCAGGGAGCTAACAGTTTTAAAACAGCCATCTTAAAAATGAAAAGATGTGTTTGAGTTTTTATAGAAGTGAAAAGCAAAGGGGATTAGGGCTAGGACATATATTACTACTACTACTACTACTAATTTAATAAGCCAGTAAGTTTAGTAACACCTTAGATGGTATTAAAAGCAATTCTTGAGCTCTCATTTTTATATCAGTGGACATAAATGTTGATATGCATATTCATATGGCCATAATGGTTACATTTCAAATGATTAAGCCACAACATAGTAAAATATTTTGCTGTGGGGGTAATCTAAATCTCTTTACACATAAGATAAACTCTGCCACACATGATTGAGTGGTGTTCAACTACTTATCTGGATCTTGGCCTTAGTCTTTGTTGAGATTCTGAAATAATAAATATAGTTTCCTTATAAACATGGATGGTGGATCTAAGAAAAATAGTACTTGATTTTAGATTTCTCAGAAGTGGGTTTGTATTCTCATAGGCCAGGAATGAGGTTATCTTAAATCCCCTCGACTGGAATGGGATTGAGAGGGCCCTACACCTCAATGGATGGGTCCTGTAGACACTGCATTTGATGAGTGGGGTGAGACTTGGAGTAGAAGGAACTCATGGTGAAGTCAATTTAAATGAATTTGAATAACGGTAGGTAGAGGGTTAGATAATTTCTGTATGGTCTCTGCCTCTTAATAATTAGTCAGTAGATGTTGGGCTTAACCATTACTTTCACATTTTTTTTTTAAAAGAGAATCCCCTTTAGTGAAGGGAGAGGAAGACAGATACCATTAACTGGGGGTGGCTCAGCCACTCTCATTAGTCCAATTCTAGCTCCCAGCTGGCTCTGGATGCTGGTCCCTCCCCATCTCTGTCATGTACAATTTACCTATCACTTTGTACTAGCTGTATTAAGATATAATTCACATACCATACAATTCATATACTACCTGAAGTATACAAGAAAATAATTTGTAGTGTATTCTGAGTTGTGGAACTATCTCGCAGTCAATTTTAGGGCATTGTCATTTGCCCAAAAAGAAACCTCACCACTCGCCATCAGTTTCTCCCAGCCACTCCCTTCTCCAGCTCTTGGCGATCATTAATCTACTCTGTCTCTCTCTACATATTTGCTTATCCTGGTCACAAATATAAATGGAAACATAATGTGCTCTTTTGTGATTGGCTTATTACCCTTAGTATGTTTCCAAGATTCACTTATATTGTAGCATATATCAGTTGGTCATTCCTTTTTTAGGGAGAAATAATGTTCCATTATATGTCTATACATTTTATTTATCTACTCCTCACTTTGTGGGCCTTTGGCTTATTTATACTCTGTGGCTACTATGAGTAATGTTGCTATGATGATTATGCATGTATGTTTGTGTGGACCTATTTTTTCATTTATCCTGGCTATATAACTAAGAATAGAATTACTGGCTCATATCTTAATCCTATTTTAACATTTGAGGCACTGTGTGCTTTCCAAAGTGGCTACACCATTTTACATTCCAGCAGGGTATATAGGTTTTAGTTTCTCTACATCCCTTCCGACATGTTATTTTCCAAAATTTTGTTTAGCCATCCTAGTGGGTGTAAAGTGGTGCCATATTTGGTTTGGATTTGTATTTCCCTAATGGTCAGTGATACTGACTATCTCTTTATGTCCTTATTGGCTATTTGTATGTATTCTTTAGATAAGCTTCTATTCAAATCCTTTGCCCCTTTCAATATTGAGTAATTTATCTTTTTGTTATTGAATTGTAAGTATTCTTTTTACATCTTGGACATGTATGTTATCAGATATGTAATTTGCAAATATTTTATTCTTCTGGATTTATTTTAGTTAATAACTTTAGCCACTACAGAAAGCCATCTGAAAGTAAGTTGAAAAAAATTCTGGGATGATATCTGTGTTTATGATCTCTGTGCAATTCTTCCATCTGTTTTTTTTTTTAATTTTTTAAAATTTTTTATTTTTTTAAGTATGTGGCTGTAGGTTTAAGGAGAATGAAAAGTACACTTGCTGGAGAAAAGTCAATCACACATTTTGTTCTGATTCTCATTTGGTGGTAATATAAGATAGCAAGAGAATTTGTCTGTACTGTGTAAGCTCCTAGTATTCTGTATTCGCCTTAGTGCTACCTTTATATTTAATGTTTAGGAGTTGATTTAGAGTGTTACTGATGGAAGAGTTAGACTTTGAAAAACATTTGAAGAAATCCCGGGGCAGAATTTAAGATCTGACCTTCCAAGTTTACTTCCTAAATTTACTTCTCTTTAAAGGAATTAAGTATTGTTTACTTTGGTTTTCAATATATTCTTTATATGTTAAAATTTATTTGACTCAGATTATATAAAAGTCTCCACCCTCAAGCATTCTTTTAATTTATTATTCATTTTAAGAACATCACAACAGAAGTTTTAGCAGTGTCAACCAAAATAGCTCTCCATGATTCATCTCTAATTACATAGCCATGGCAATTTTAATTCTCTGTTTAAATTGCCATGGAGATTTATGTATGAAAATGTTGCCTGATGCATAAGCTTGTTCAGCTACTTTTAGAATAATTCACTGAGTACCAAGAATCATGAAATGTAAGAACTCAACCTTTCAGTTGGTTTATTGCAAATCTTCTTATAGCTTATAACAACCTTCTAGTAAGAGTATGTTAATATAAGTGACTTTTAATCTACTCTCTATTTTCCAAATCTTGTAGAATTAATGTTTTTATAATTCAATAAGCCATTGTTTTCAAATTTGGCTGTTTATTTTTATAGAAACAGTACTTGCTTAATATAGAAAACTAAAAATTACAAATAAATGGAAAAGGGCAAAAGAAATTTCACTTGTAAATCTTTCACACAGAGATGACTGCTATTATAATTTTGTTGTGGTTGCTTCCAGAAAAACTAAAATTGTATGGTAATACCTTCTGTTGCCTGCTTTTTCTGTTAATAGTATGTTGTGAATATTTTTTATATAATAGCATATTACATCTATAGAAACAATAACCTTCAAATCCATGTCCATGTTTGACAATTAAATTAATTTTGTGAGGTAAGGAGGGAAACTATTATTTTCTGTATTTTATGCATGAAGAGATAGAAGTGAAGAGAATTTAATTAGCTTATTTAAACTCTCAAATTAAAAAAATAATAAAAATGGGACTGATATTTGAAGTCTGACTCACCATCCAATGTTCTTTTCATTCATATGCTGATAATAAGGGCGGTAAAGGTAGAGAAGCAGCATCACCAAGGCAGGAAATTACAACAAATCTTAATTAAGGGCATTCTTGAATCTGAGTAAACAAAAATTATTGGATTGAATTATGAACTACTGTTGACAGGAATTGCGTGACTTTTTGTGCCTCATTAGCAGCTAATTAATTGCTACCATGTAAATACCTCAATGGTATGAATAGCTTATGAATACAGAAGAAAATAATTTATACACAAAGGAATTCCAGTGCAGAAGGCAAGAGCTGGTCTTCAGAAGTTCATCCTTAGGAAAGAACAGCTGTGACCTCACATGGGGTAATAAAATGATTATTCAAAAGCTGCCCATTAGTTTGTAGAGGTGAGCTGAGTTGAGTATGACGATTTCAACACGTATGAAGACATGAAAGGTCTCTTTTTGGGAGGTTCAGATCTGCAGGAAATCGGTAGAAAACTTCCAGCAACTTCTCTTTGTGCTAAGCTCAGTTATTGTGGCTCCTAAGTGGATATGCATAGGGTGCTTGCTGCTGTATCTGTATAGAAACTGGCAAGAAGCACCAATTCTGAAATCTTCAGAATGTTTCTTTCTGCTGCAGATACCAAGAGTGAAGTTGTCTGACCCCTGTGCGTGTGCATATGTCCTTCTTTGCACCCAGAAAGGAACTCACATTATTGCTAGATAGTTTAAGCCAGACATAGGTCAGTGACAAACCTGCTATGACAATTTGTAAAAGGCCTTTTTTAGTAGGAAGATATCATCTAAAACGTAGTTTGGCAAATTTTGATCTATTCATCATCATGGCTGGTTCTTTGTTTTTGAAAAAAAAAAACATTTTAGTGGAGCACAGCTGTGCCCATTTATCAATGCATTGCCTATGGCTGCTTTTAACTGCAATGGCAGAATTGAATCATCGCACAGAGATTGTATGGCTCGTAAAGCTTTAGATATTTACCGAAGATGTTTGCTCACCCATGATCTAGAGCCAAGATTGAGATAGGAGGAGAGTCCAGCTCCCTTTAGCTCCAGCACTGCATTTTTAAAGGGAAATAAAGGTCAATGGAAGTATGACTGGAGGAAATTCATGATCATGGCTCAGTAACTCAAAATGAAGTATTATCTAGGACGATAAAAACGTTGAACTGTTCTGAGCTAGTTAACAGATACTTTAGAGATGGGAGAAGATGGAAATGGGAGATTCTCAGCTGAATTTAAATGCTGAAAGAATGATGAGTAGAGGACTTTGTAGTCGCAACTAGGACCATCAGTGACAGTTACAAGGTGACCATTTAAAGGACTTTCTAGCAATTAAGAATTTAAAAATGTAATAGGATGCTCTACAGGGTGATGTTTCTGGGATGATTATACATTGGGGACATTAGAGAAGAGATTCAGGAATAAAAATAGTTACTATTTTGGGGAAGCTTACTACTTTCCATTAACTCTTTTAAGCACACCATCTCTAATCCTCATAATAACCTATATTATTATGAACTTCACTTTATGGATGAGGAAGTAGTTCAGAAAGGGTAAAAACTGCCCCAGCTCCCAATACTAGTGTCAGATCTATAGTAAAAGTTGGTTATTGGATAAGATAATAAGAGATTTAAAAATATTTTTGGCATACTGGCAAATAATAATTTAACTAACATAGATACTTCCACCATCCAGAATTTACAGTTATTAAGAGTTGTCAATTCTGGGTTTAGAAAAATCTATGACACTTATTTCTAAATTTGCTATATTAATTATATAATTATAAATGTCCCTTAAAAGCTATATAATTAATATAAATCCTAAATTGTTGTACTTTCAGTAATATTTATAAACACCATCTTCTTTTAAACCACCAGAGTTTTCATTCTCTTTGTGTCTGTTGTGACCAATTTTCTTCAGTTCTCTGGACTTTCTGATCACAAACTGATTTTGGGGATCCTGAATTTTATATACAGTATATATAAAAAGGTCTGTGCTCCTATGTTTTTATTAGCCTGAATGTATGTAGCTCATGATATTATAATTAATTTTATATAAATACATACATGTATATATAACAAACTATATATATATTTATACTATTTAACATGTTGCTTCCTGTTATATGTTCCTAATATCCCTATATGTTTTCCCTCTTATGGGCTCATTAAAAAGGAACAAGATGTTTCATTATTATAAAAAGAAAGACCCTGTCAGACCAGGGATTTAGCTCAGTGGCACTGTGCTGGCCTTGCAAGTGTCAGGTCCTGAGTTCAATCCCCCATACCAAAAAAAAAAAAAAAAAAAAAAC
>NW_022900916.1:26851764-26878875 GCF_012274545.1 Fukomys damarensis
ACAAAACCCCCAACAACCCTTATGTTTTATTTAAGATGCACTGAAAATTCAAAATGACTGATTCAACATTTTTACATCATAATTTTTTTTCTTTCTTCCTTTCTGATTTTTCATATTTCATCTTGAAATTGTTGTATAAATTATACTTGACCAGTGGTCAAAATATCTGACTGAAATTGTTAATGTTTTCAGAACACATTTCCTCCCATCCTCTCCACGATCCTGCCAAACTGCTCTGTTCTCCAGACACAAGATGATTCCGGTTAACAGCTCCACCTTAATGATATGAGAAGCACCGCTTTCCCCAAGATGAGCACAGCAGTCCCAGCAGAGAACTCAAAGTTATGGGTCATTTTCTTCATTAAAATGTTGATCAGATTAAGCTGGTTGTTTCAGTGACTTTTGCTCTTGTTGATGGGGGAAGTGTGCCTCCTGCTAAGTAACAACCCTCAGCGCCTTTCTAAAAGGCCCTTAGGGAAGGAACAGTCACATGCCTTCCCAGAAGGGTGGTAGTCTCAGCTTTCACTCTTCCCATTTTTCTATTCTCCTGCTGGGGTCCGGAAAGGCCCCTCAAGAACCCCTGCATTCTGGCTGTTTCTGTTGTTTCCTTAGGTGCCACCCAGGGTCCCATTGCTGAGGAAAGCAAGCCTGTGAGACGCCAAAGCTTTTTGTATGGTTTGTAGCAGAGTTGGAAGAAACTGACTCTTCTTTGTGTCCCTTCTGTTAGAATGTCATGATTCTTGTGTCGTGATTCTTGCGCCTTTACAGAGTTTACTGTGGTTGCCATAACAAAGTCCCAGAAACGGACTGGCCTAAATAACATAAATTTATTGGCTCAATTCTGGAGGCTGGAAGTCTGAAATAAGGTGCTGGCAGGGAGAATGGGCTTGGAGGGAGAATCTATTTCATGCTCTTGCTTCAGTTCTGGTGGTTTGCTGACAATCTTTGGCCTTCTTAGCTTGTAGAAGAACCTCCCTGATGCCTGCCTTCATCTTCGCATAGCATTCCCATTATGTGTATGTTTGTATCTAAATTATTTCTTTTTATAAGGATCCCAGTCATAGTCCATTATGACTATTTATCTTTACTAATTATATCTGCAACCACCCTATTTCCAAATAAAGGCACATTCTGCACTACTGGGGGTTTGGACTTTACCATATGAATTTGTGTGTGTGTGCGCGTGTGTGTGTGTGTGTTTCTAGGGGGCACAATTCAACCTATCACATCATTCCTTCAGGGATTTGGAGTTTTCTTTGTAAGGCATGAAAATGTTTTGGTCATCGATGGTTGATGAATGTAAAATAAGCAAAGTTTAAGTGGAAAAAGCACTATTCATATATATGGTAGCTATCATTAAGGAGTAATGTGTTCATATGTATGTGGACTGTCCCACCAGGAGGTCTTTTTTTAACCATTTAAGCATTTATTGAATTAAATGGTTCTAGTTTTACCGCTACTTATAATAGTTTTACTTATTTAAGCCAGTGCAATCAACAAGAGGGTGAACAGAGGCTGTCCTCTGAATTCTTGGTGTAAACAAAGGGACAAGAAGCCACAGAAGGCATGCTGCTCAGGTCTAAGTAACCCAACATGTAACAAAGTATGCTTCACTGGTTAACTAGGCCTCAAAAAGGTGAGCCTTGGCTATGTAGACTTCAGAAAAATGTAGAGGCCTCATTTTATTCTTGGGAGCAAAGAGTTATAGTATAAGTCCTTTGGGAGCCCAAGTGTTGCTTTACATAGGTTTCTTAAGGCCTCTACATGAATGAGTGCTTCAGGCAAACCACAGAGATGGCATTTTGGTGGCTGAAGGTCTACAGGCATTGCTTCTGGAATCTCAAGTCTGGAGACAGGGTAGCTGGGGATGCTACTTGTGCCACTCAGGTCACATGCCCATCTTCTGTCCTGTTACTTGCTTGGGGAACCAGGGGTGTAAACTCCTGAATCCAGCTGTCCTCCTTCAACACTATGGCAACACTGTGGTTTTGCTGCCGCAGCCTTTCCTGGGCATTCTGTAGAATGCTGTTGACCAAGACAACTCATCGCCTGGCATTAAGCAGCTTCTTAACCTAGGGGTCCAGATCCACACTATCTTCTGATCCTCCTTGATACGGCACAGTTCTGTAGCGAGGTTACCAGTCTGTTCTCGGAGCTAGCTCCTCTTGGCTCTCTCTGACGGTGTGGACGTGGGAATCGAGCTGCTGCCCTGCCGGCTGCAGGAATTAAGGAGATCCTCCGCAAAGAGGTAGCAGCCTGTGGGCCCCACCACCGGCATCTCTGCCCCGGACATGGTGGCAGAGCCAACCCCACCATCACAAACAGTCCCGACCGTCTTCAGGCTCCTTTTCCTGAAGTCTCAGAAAGATGGGGACAGTCACTGCATTTTCCTCCATAGGAAATTGTTGGTGTTATAAGGAGGCTGGTGTTGAACAAAGTAAAAGGCACCCCAGCTCTCATCTTCCTGCGTTCAGAGGGTCCATTCTGCATTTCCCAAAGAAAATGAATCACAGAAGTCCTTTTATTCATCCTTCAGGTCTTCTTATACCTGACTACAGATTTGACTGTATTGTTCTTGGGGCAAAGAATCACAGAATCATGGGAGAAACTTCAGGATCCTCTATTTGGAGTAGATCCTGGTTCAGCACTTTTTAAAAAGCTGGTATATGTTTCCAATACCTAATAATTGCATTCATTTTGGGAAATAGCTATATATATTAGGATTAAGTAAGGTCATATAAATTTATTTATCATATCTTGATCATTTTTGATTTCCTTTCCTTTCACTCCTACCTTTCCTTCTGCCCCTTCCCTTTGACCCCTTTCCCTATCTCTAAAAGTCTACCTTCCTGTTTCTTGTCATCTGTTCTTTATGAACACTTTGGATGTTGTTCTGCTTCCTCCTTCATAGTTCTTCACAATGATGAGCTCGAAGTCTCTGAGTGCTTTTCCTCTATGTTCTTATTAGCCTGGATGTAGCTCATGATAGTATAATTATTTATTTACTTTTGTTTTATTCCAGTGACTCTGGGAACTTTTTGATGCTAAGATATGTGTATTTGCTTTTTTATATGGAAGCCTAGAACGATGACTCTCATACTTTAGCATCATCTTAGTCATCCGGAGGCCTTGTTCGACTACTGGCTGATGGGCTTGCCCTAGGATTTCAGTCAGGTAGGTGGGAGTTAAATTAATACCATTCATTTCTAACATGCTCAAGTTCTCAGGTGTTGCTTATGCTGCCTATCTTGGGACTACATTGTGAAAGCAATTGACCTAGACTAGTTCTGGCACACAGCAAGTATATAATACATATTTTAGGGTGCATGAATGATTATGAGGAAGATTATCTGTTATTTGACATTAGGAGATCACGGGAAGAAGAAATATGATGCTTACCTTCCCCTTCTTGTTCTCTGGGATGATGAGGTTAATATTAGTACTTGTATTTACTGAAAGCATTTTGAAAACTGCTACAGCTTTGACTGGTCCTGTTGATGTTCATTCCTTACTTCCAAGGCTTGTTGGGAGAGTGAGTTCAGGGCTTGCTAAGTGCAGCAACAGAGGAAATAAACAAGTTTTGTGAGCTGCAATTTTGAGAAAAAGATAATTGAATATTTGTGCTTTCCATGTCAGAGAGAGCTGAAAAATCTGGTTTTTTATTATCTTCCACCGCACAATTTGGTCTAAACCCTTTAAGGGAAGCACTGTCTTCTTATATATTTTTCTAATCTAATAAAATCAATCACAAATTAATACAACCAAAAGCCAAGGAAACTGGAATAGCAGTTAAAAAATTTACCCAATTTCTTAAATGCTAGTGAATTTAAAAGTGCATTCATGCAAATCATACATTCTAAAAAATTGTTTTCATTAAAATTTCTCATTAATTTCATGGAAAAATATATTCTGTTTAAAGCAAATTATTAAATATAATAATTAATAGATTACTATTCCTTGTAATTTTTCTGTGCTAATGGCTCATTCCCAACACTTGCCCCTCTGGAAACAAAATCTTTCCTTGAGTCTGTGTTGAGCCATTAGAATGTGATGCCTGTTGCTATGGTTTGAATATGGTTTGTTCTCCTAAAACTCATACAGGGGTATAACCCCCAGTATGTATTATTAAGAGGGCAGAAACTTACTGACTATGGTGGTTAGAGGTAGGATCTTTGGGAGCTGATTAGTATTAGGTAAGGTCATCAGGGTGAAACCCCCATGACTGAATCTTGGTATCTTTATAAGAAGACAGAAAGATACCAGAAGAGACATATATTCACATGTGTGTCCCTTGTCTTTTGCCATGTGATACCTGTTCCATCTCAGCACTCTGTCAACAAGAAGGCCATCATCAGATGAAACTGCTAGACATTGCATATTCGGAAAGTTGAGCGAAATAGACATCTTTTTTTTATAACTTACTGAGTCTGTAGTATTGTGTTATCAGCAACAACAAATGAAGTGATACAGAAACTGTTTTCCCAATCACCTGAAAATTGAGGTGGTTTCAAATGGATCCACTGCAAAGGAAGGAGTTAGAATTAGAGGAGAATCTACTAATTCAGTTGTAGAAAAAGCCACAGTAGTTGATTGTCTGTGGTTCTTGAGAGTGAATAGGAGGCTGAACTTCGATAGAAAAAGGGGAAATGTTAATGAGGAAAAGGGGATTGAAGATGTAAGAGAAAGAACAGCATGCTAATGGAAGCAAGGGATAATGAATTTAGATTTCAAATGGAAGAGGCAGTTTTAGAATGAAGAAGGTTGTCTTAGTCACTTTCTTGTTGCTGAAGCACAATACCTGACACAAATTTAAAAAGGAGAGATTTATTTTGGCTCATGGTTTCACTCCTTGGTAGCTAGCTTCAAAGCAGGAAGGACATGGTGGAAGGGTCTGATGGAGGAGAGATGCTCATGTCATGATGGCCAGGAGGCACAGAGCAAAGGGAGGAGCTGGGGAGAGTCACACCCCAGGTGATTCATCGCTTCTGATCAGATCCACCTGCCAGCAGCACACTTTTAAGGAATGTTTGTAGATTATATGGCACAGCCAATATTTATGCCAACTTGTATAGATTTGTATCAGTGCAGAAGAGAAATTTTCATACATTTGCAAAGTGGCAATCTGGAAGAAAATTATCACACAACCACTTTTCCAGCTCTGCTGGTTGATTTTGGGTATCAGTTTGACTGGATTAATAATTTTCAGATATCTGGTGAAGCATAATTTATGCTCAGTCACTGCATTAATTACTTTCAGTGGTTCAGTAGTAACTGGATCTGTCCCTCTTCTGCTTAAAGGGAAGCCCAGATGGTTCTATCTTGGTATAAATGCTTGGGCTGCCCAGGTGTGTCTTGAGGGTGTTTTTAGAGGAGACTGGTATGCAAATCAGAGCACTAAGTGGAAAGAACCACTCTCAGTGTGGGTGGGCACCATTCAGTACACAGGGGGCCGGGATGAAACCAGCAGGAACAAGGGCAAAATCCACCTGACCAGATGCCCTTCCTGTCCTGCCATAGAACTCTGAGACTTGTATCAGTGGGGTCTCAGGCCCTTTTGTCTTTTACTGAGAATTACACCATTTGCTTCCTTGATTCTGAAATGTTAGAGTGTAAGCAGAGACATGCTGTTAGTTTCTTTTCTTTTCCAGCTTGCTGATGGTCCATCATGGGATTTCTTGGCCTCTACAATCAATGAAGTCAACAACCCTGGTATATACCTTCTCATTTTTCTCTTTATGTGTGTGTGTATGTACTATTGGTTCTCTTTAGACAACCCTCATTAAACCACCAGTTGTATTACAGTGTAATTTGTACCTCATTCAGCTAAAAGCAAAACATCCATGGTCCTACTTTTTTAACTTTCACATATTTATACTTCCTGTGAATGCTCTTGTTCTGTTGCATGTGTTCAGAGGTAGATCTTTTGGAAGGTGATTGGATTGTGGAGGTGCTATATTCACCAGTGATCATTGATGAGTTCATAGTTGAAGTGCTGTTAGGAATTGGGGGCTACTTATAAGAGGTGAGTCAATGGGGGCTGATTTAGAAGGGTTATTCTTGTTCCCAGCTCCTCCATGCCCTTCTCTGCTTTCTGATCACCATGGGTTGAGCCGCTTTCCTCTACTATGCCTTTCCACCATGCTGTATCTGCTTTGGAGCCAACTGACAGTGCCTGGACTGAATTCTGACACCGTGAGTCAAAATAACCCTTTTCTCCCCTAAGTTGCAGGTGTTTGGTATTAATACAGCCCTCTAGTGAAAGCTGTTAGGAACACAGTTATGTTTGAACAAGTTGTATTTAGTATTCATCAGAGCAAGGGTGAATGCACACCATGGAGAACCATGGCAGATGTTAGTAACAGGGTGTTGGGATGGATTTATAGGAGTTGGGCTTTGGTTAAGTAATTTAGGAAGGATCCAAAGTTGTGGGGTTTACTCTGGAGTTGGTACAACCACTAAAATCAAGTTCAATCCTGTGACTGAATTTCTTAGTAGGAGGAGTAATAAAGCCAAAACTGTAACTGAGGATGAAGCAGCAGTTGCTCCTATTAACCTGGAGAGGGGAGTTTTGGTATTTTGTGGCTTTTTTGTCTATGCTCAGAGAAAAATTTATAATTACTGAGCGACCATGCTTTGTCTTGTTCCATGTGGTCATAGAATGGGCTGTCTGATGATAATTTTCTATGAAATTGTTTATGATCAACAAGAGCATGTCAAAGGTCAGCTTATCATTTAGGTCAGCTTCTGGGATGTCAGGCAGCATCTCTTTTTCTCAGCATGAATTTATCTACAGGAAGAAAGGTAAGGTTGCTGACTGTAATCTTAACCTTCTGAGAGTGTGTGTTGTTATCCATTTTCATATGTGGAATCTAGCACTGTGTGTTTTGGATGCATAAACTAAGAGTGGTGCAGATGCTGTACTAATTATTCTCACTTTCTTATGCAGACTCCCCTCCTTTTTATCTTAACTATAGAACCTGCTTTGTGAATTTTGGAGCAAAGCAATTTTAGAGCAAGAATAAACAAATTAACACCTACACAGTACACTTACCACATTAGAGTCTTGCCTAATAACAACTGCAGACCAGTGACCAGGACTGCAGACTATACAGTACAACATTAGGATTCTCAGATCTTTTTGGTTGTCCAGAAGTTCAGAAGGTTGGAGTGTTGAGAAAGTGAGATAATAATTCTAGAGTACAGTGGTTTCAGATTGCTTGGTGATAACTATGACTTCTATTTGTTAATCTGCAGTCCTCTTCAAGAAATTTGCTAGTACTAATTTTCTTCAAATTATGAAAAGCTGCATGTTACAAAGTAAGTTTTCTTCTGCTTCATGGAATACCTTCCAAAGTCCTGAATTCACCCTTAAGAAATTGGAAGAGAAAAATGTTGATTTGTGGTCTCTGTTCAGAAGCAGTTGCATGTAGAATGTTGCTAATTAGCATTGAAAACAAGAACCTTTTAAACAAAGCATCCAGAAATTACATTAAGTGACATAACTTGTATTTATGTAATTTGGGCCTTAGAAAATGAATGATTTCTCAACTATGCAAAGTTTTATGTATGATCTTGCCAAGAAAAATGACTCAGTAGAAAGAATAGATCAGATGTTGTAAAGCCTGGGATTTTAGTCTTTGCTCTGCCTCTAAGTGACTATGAGTAAGTCAATGATTTTCCTGGGTTTTTGTATCTTCATCTGTAAGATGGGCATACTAATGCCTGTGTTTCTTATATTACAGTTACTAGGTCAACTAATGAAACCAAAAATACGGTTTCAAATATCATTGGCCTCTACAGGAGGTGGTCCACTTACAGAAAGCCATCAATCTAATGACTCTTGTACAGGAGAGGACACTGGCAGTTTCGTGAAATGTGAAAGTGAGTCAAGCATAGGTTAGGTGTAGAGAATGTAGGGAGTAGTAGCTCTGCATAAGCTGTTCTGAGCCAATGGTGATGGTTGAGGGTAGTATAGGGAGGAAGAGAAGAGAAGGGAAAAAGGAATAATCAGTAAGAAGGCAAGGGGCCCAAAGTACACTGGAGGTGGAAACCTGGATGAGTTATCAAGAATAGTGGTGTACAATGTGTAACTTAGATTTATCTGTAGTAGCAATACAATGCTCTACTCAGGACCTACATTGAAAAGTTTTCAAAACATAAGAGCTTTCAAGAGTGTCCTCTTGAAATGGAGATGGGAATGGGCTGAGTTGAGGAGAATCTAGGCAAGGAAAAAAGAAAACTGCTAAAAAAGGAAGAACAGAACAAAAACTCAGGAGAGGCAGGAAACTCAAAATAGAAATGACCAGAAGAACTAAAGTTCCTTCAGGAAAACAAAGAGATCTTGCGCCAGCATTCCACAGTAAAGAATGAGAGGTTGAGCCAATTGCACAGACCTTAAGGGACAGGATGACCAGACAATATGTGGGCGAAAACTATGAAAGACTAGGAAAAAATGCAAAGCAACAACAATGTAGGTTTTTACCATAACTTGGACAGTGAGATTAAATGTCTAGATAATTCAAACCTAAATAAATTTAAGAACTCAAAACTCTGCTTCTAACTGGAGCTGATTTAGAAGAGATTTAGTAGCCCTAATGTTGTGTTTTAATATCTCTGGTTAATAAATAAATTTGTAGGACCTATAAGGAAAGCAAACATGTACTTCCTTTTACTTGGTGTCAAAAAATACAACTACTTTGAAGCAGTTCTTTGATATTTATGACTATCAGTATAGACTCAAAATTTTCAAATTTATCTTGTATTAGTTTATAAACTGGGATTTTTTTAAAAGCTGGAATCATATGGAGAGTTTGAGTTTCCTAAGACTTTCCTTGAGACATGATTGACATATAGTATTCTCTAGTGCCTAGGAGAAGGAAAGAAAGGGGTACAGAGATGTTTGGGGCCTGTGTCTTCCTTTGAACTCCTGGAGCAGGTAAAACTCTCTATGGTAGCCACTATCTTTGCTACTCAAAGTGTGATCTGAGGACCAGCAGCATCAACGTTACCCACCCAAGACCTACAGAACTGGAACTTGCATTTAAACAAGATTCCCAGGTGATTTTTATGCAATTAATATTTGAGAAGCTCTCTTGCAGGAAGGGGTAGGCAATTTTTTTCTTAGTTGTATGAGTGCCAGGTATGAAAAAGGGAAGGAGTGCCACTGCTGCCATATTCCTTCAGGGATATGGTTGGGAAGACAATGTGAGTTAAGCAGCTTAGAGATAGAAAAGGGACAGTAGGGAGCTGGCCACACTTGTCAATTTTACAAAGGCCTCCTTGGTCTCTCAAGATGTTCATCACTGAAAAGAGATTAACAATTGCCCAGCAGCAAACTAGAATTTTAAAGCTGACAAAGACATTTTGGAAAGAAATACAGTTGCTATATTACTAATAAAGAGCCAAGGAAGGAAAAACAGTAATATTTGGCTTCTGAGGTCAAAAAAGAGTGTCTTCTCTTTCCTTTGTATCATCTTAAAATTCCTGGTAGAGTGGGTCCCTCACTAAGTGAGCACTCAATAAATGTCATTAGCAGTGATTTGTACCACAAGTGGCAATAATTTTAATGCAGCTCATTCCAACAAATGTCCTTTTTCTCATGTTAACTTTTATATACCTAGCAACCAAAACCATCTACTGCTGAGTGCACAGAATATTGGGCTCTGGATAAGTGTGATTAGATATTGATTTCAGAATCCCACAAACATTTAGTGATGCAGAAACTGCTGGGCCCTTGATAATTATGGATTATGGGACTGACGCTGGCAAAATTCCAACATTCACAGTTTTGGGGAAAAAATTCTAAAAATGTCTATGGCCCAGGCTATGGGTTTGACCCTTGTGCATAGCCCTGACATATTTTTTGGTTCGCTGACTGTGCTTCTTGCTTGGTAACTTGTCTTTATAGACATATACTTTTGGTCACCAAAGAAACTGGCTAGAGAGGTGAGATGTTTAGTGCAAACTCATCCTAAGTGCTGGGAAAAAACAACTGAAATGTAGGTAAGACATCTGCAATGAAAAATAATATAGTTATTACTTTTATATTTTCTGTAGTATCAAAGAACTGGAAAATATCTAAGTTCAAATAAATAGTGAGAGACTAAGAAGGGCTGATGTATTCAAAAGTTGTGAATAATTAAAAATGGCTGTAAGTTTTTGACATTTGTCCCTCAAGACATGGAGTCTATGATCTTTCTTTTTGTATTTATCTAGGTAGGCTCTGCAACTTTTGATCACTGGAATGCAGTTTGCAAGTTTAGAGTCCCAAGCATTCAGATTTAGCAGCTTCCACTTCCAGCATCTCAGACAGAACTCATTCCCATAGGGCAGCTTCATGTGGGTTCTATGGTAAACTGTCTTGGCTGAGCTCCCAGCTAACAGTCAATATTAGCCAGCCGTGTGAGTTGCCATCTTAGATGTTAGGTCTGAAATACTAAAGGATTTGCATTTTGGGGTAGATTCTATTGTAGCAATAGATAAACAGAACACAAGTACCTTGTTTAGAGTAGCAGGTCACTCTAAAGCCATGAACCCAGACCCAGAAGGGGCATCTACACACTCTGAGCTCGTTCACTGGTGACTACATGTGTTCAGTCCCCTCTCTAGGGAGGAGTCATTCTGGCAGGGAGTTGAGAAGAGCACCAAATGATGTCCATCAAGTTTCTGTGTTATTGCCTCCTCTGATAAATGGAATTCCCAAAGGACAATGACTGTGCTGAAGTCCGTATTTTAATATTGTGTTTCTTCTTACATTTTACTTTTAGGGAAAATTTGTCAATTCATGAGATTGGCAGCTGGGATTCTTGTAAAGTATTGGGCTGAAAGTCCACAAGTAAATTTGGTCTCTATGTCTGCTTGGTTCTAACTCCAGATTCTCAGCCTTGGCCATATATTAAAGTCACCCAGTATTAAAAAAAGTAAGACTCCTCATGTTTTGGTCTCATCCTCAATTAATTAAATAAAAAAAATTTGTGGTTGGAGTCTCAGCATTAGTATTTCAGAAATTCTCTCCTATGATTCATAGATGCAGGGAAGATTGAGAAGCATGCCTATCATGATGTTTTAATTGGTCTCATTTGTGGTACTGAGAAGAGTACTATACATCCTAAGAGTGCATATGTATTCCAAATTTTACTTATTTTTACAGTCTCAGTGCACATATTTGTATATTATATACATAGATGCATGTACTTAGTTGGAGCATGGTAACAATTTATAAAGTGAGTGAAGACATAAATGGATGTTGAAAAGAACACCCTGCTTTGTTCTTCATGGCTTTCGCTTAGACACCATCTCTACTTTTGTGTGGGTGAATGTGAAAGAACTTCAGTTTCTATTTTCCAGAAATGTTTCACAGCTATCTTCCTTTCACGGTGGCATAACTGATTTGATATTGCTTGTTCTTGAACCTCTCTCCGAATGCTCTCTGTCCTGACCTCTGTTTTATTCTTCTTTATTTATTTTTTTATTTTTGTATTTTTTTGGGGGGAGGGTACCGGGGATTGAACTCAGGTCCTTGCGCTTGCAAGGCAGGCCAACGAACCACTTATTCCTTTTTATTTAAATGTATTATTTTTATTTTTTAAAAGTTTATTGGCACATTTTAGGTATACAGTACAGTTACATTCATTATTGGAATAGTGTACCTTTATATGACAGGACTTGGTTCTCATTTTTTTCCCTTGTCCCTGCCCTCCCTTCACCCCCTCCTAAATGTATGATCTTTATAAAGCTCTACAATACCTTCTTTCTACTCTCTCAGGCATGGATGGTCATCATAGGGAAGATGGATAATGCTTAGTGTGTTGTGGATTGAAAGCCTTTTGAAAGTACTAGGACTGATAAGGCTCCCTGCATGTCTTCTCACTGAGCTAAAGTCATAAATATTCTAAAAGTAAGCTCTGATGTCACCAAGCCTCACAATACTCTTGGCAAAGTTTCTGTGGCATATAAATGGATGAAGCCACTAGATGCAAATCTTAGCTGGCCAAACAGCCAGTGGATAATCATTTTGGGTTTTAGGGACACTGCTGAAATGTTACCAATTTTTCAAATTTCCAGTAATCTTAGCACTGACTTCAGAGAGGCATCACAATGTTCATGTTTATGTTTTGCACATATAGTATCATTTGCACACTTATTTACTCAGTCATTATTGCTTTTGTTGTAAAACACAAATATCATCTGCTTTTTTCCTTCTTTAGAATTCAAAATTTTAAGATTTGCTTGTAATTGGAGTATTCCCCTTTGAAGTTCAAATCTTTCTTAGCCCTAATTTGAGAGGGAGTTATGATTCTGTGATGGACTCATGACATTTCTTATTGGGGATATAAAAGGTCAGATTTTAATGCCTTTTTGTGATATATGCATCTAGCTCAAAATCAGGCAGTTTTGAATGATGGAATTTAAATTGTAATTTAGTGAAGGAGTAAGAAATGAGAAATTACAACTTGCCTGAGCTGTACACTAATTCCTTAGTGCCTGTGTGTGAGTTTGTGGGTTACTGCTGCTCTACAAAGTGCCCTTTAAGAGCCACCATGATGGTGCTCTGGAATTAAAAGCAGAAGCTCATCATGGCGGATGTTCTGATGGTTATCTGACATCCTGTGTTGGAATAACAAGTCCCTGTCTTGATCATCCTGAAATTTTAAATGGCTGTTTACTTATTCCCTCTAATTTTGTCCAAATGCCTCAAATTCTTACTGTGCCTTTCCTTTTTCTCAACAAGAATTTCTGAATACATAATGATTCCTACCCACTTCATTTCCTTCTTGTGTGTAAATGGTACGGTGCCTTGGTTCATGAATCCCTGTTCACAAACAGTTCAGTCGCAAATAGAAGTGCTTGAAAACCTTTGCTTTGGTTTGTGAACTCTGCATCGGGGGACACTGAAGCTTCTGGGAAAATCTGATTTGTTTTGGGATCAATTCACAGAATTGTGGGAAGAATTAAATTCATGAACCAAGGTATATAATATAGAATGGATTGAGACCACATATGCTGAATGAAAATTCTTGCTTTCAAATCTAAGAAAATAATTTCTTGTTTTTATATGAGTCAAATAATTGATCATCAAGCAGGTAAGAGTTAGTTATACATTTATTAGAAACAGAATGGGATGTAGAAACAGTATCGTGGGTAGATTTGCATCTTCAATCTTTAGTAGTAGTTAGGAGCTCTCTGAAAGTCACTTTCCTCATCTGTAATAACATCTTAGCTGCAGTTTTTTTCAGGCTGAGAAAATGACTTGCTAATAAATTGCTTTGAGGCTAAAATAAAACAACAGTCTCCTTCAAATTATTCTATTATCTCACGTTCTGGGGCATGCTAATTTACTGCTAGCAACACCTGATAATGTCCTCTTATAATAATGAATTCTTTTCTCGTGTGGTCTTAATTTTTGCTTGTACGTTCATTCTTGGTGTCATAATTTTTTGGTCTGTGAGAGTCATGTGTGCCCTCCCTTGTGGGAGGTCTTATATTTGTGGTGATTGAGTGTCCCAAAGGTTTCCCTTGTCCAGGATGAATTTTTATAGTACTTTGTCGATTAAGGATTCCAACACCAGGTAGACAGTATTCATTTGCAGTTCATAGTTGCATTTAGCACAACTAGGGTTTAAGAACCCACCAAACCTGAGATTTTTTTCTTCCTAGACTTTCTTGAGAGATTTTCCCATTCTCTTTAAACAAGGAGGGCAGGGTTTGTGTAGGAGTATAAATTCTATCATTTAAATAAGTCCAATCTGTGATTTTTATGGGGATTTTATGATTCTACTCGCTTGCTGTAAAGGTCTACAACTGTCTGATGTCCCCTTGGGATTCTGTTGCATTAATGCATATCCTTTGTGGAGTTTCAATATTTGAAAATTTCCCTTAACATAATTTAAGTTTGGCTATTTTAAAAAATTTTCTGTAGTTTGTCTAATATCTCCTTGTGGAGGAGATTTTACCTCAGTTTACATTATTGCTAAAACTAAAAATCAGGTGTATATTGTTTGATCATGGCTATTTGGAGTCCTATATGCCTCACTTATCTGTATGCAAATTCTTCCCCTCTGGGAAATTTTCTGTCATT
Organism: Fukomys damarensis; assembly: GCF_012274545.1. Lineage (NCBI taxonomy): Eukaryota > Metazoa > Chordata > Mammalia > Rodentia > Bathyergidae > Fukomys > Fukomys damarensis. The sequence goes on from NW_022900916.1 coordinate 26,865,842, forward strand.
AATTCTGTGAACAGTTTTTTTTTTTTTATGTCATTTGTACTTTCTCCTGTTACTTCATGGATTCCTATCAGTTTTATATTATTTTTCTTTGTATCATCTAAGAGTTGTTAGATTGATTTCTCATGATCCCTTACTGTTTTTAAGAGGTCTCTCTTTTCATGGTCACTGATCACAATCCTATCTTATAGATCTGAAATTCTATCTTCACATTCATTCATTCTGCTGAACATGCTTTCTATATAGAGTTTTTAATCTCCTGGATATCTGTTTGAATCTGTTTCATGGACTCCATTTCTTTCCTATGTTGAACATTCAAGGCCTCCATTTCTTTCCTATGCTGGGTATTCATAGTTTCCATCATGGTCCTGAGCTCATCTGTTTTTTGTTGGTTTCTGTTCTAGAGTCTCTAATCACATTTTTCATTCATCTCACCATCTCTGTGGTTATCTGGGAAATTATTTCTGTTTTGAATTTTTCTGGAACTTCATTTATCTGTTTTGTTACTTCCTGTGCTATCAGTTCAGGGTGTCTAGATGGTTGGCTGTCACACTTTTCCATTTCATTTTCCCCAGAGTTTAATTTTGGCATTGTGTTTGTGCCTTGTTTAAATGTTTTCTCATTTCTATGTTTGTTTTTGGTACTGTCCTTGGTTTAATTCCTGGGTTAATACTTCGATCTTCCAGGTATAGCTGGTCTTTAGGTTTTTGAGTCTCTAATGACTCTGAGGCAATATCATTTTTTTTTTGGTACTGGGGATCGAACTCAGGTCCTTGCGCTTATGAAGCAGTCACCAGAACCACTGAGCTAAATCCCCAGCCCAGCAGTATCATTTTTATTATACCAGGTAGTACAACTGATTAGATCAATCATAATGCCTTAGCCCAAGTGATACAATCAGCAACACAATAGCATCAAGCACACCTTAGAAAATGACAATTTGTGGTAGTTATTAATTTATCACCTTTAACTGTGTGAATTAAATCAAAATCAAGGACTAGCACAAAATATATTTATAATGAATAAATTCTTCAATATAGCAACTTTACCCTTCAGGGTGGGGATTTAGAAGGAGCTGGGGAGGGAGGGATAGATAGAATAGAGAAAGGTTAGAAGTGAGGTTAGAGGACACAGGAAGATCACACAAAGTCTAGGAAGCTGTTGAAGAGAAGAGAAGACAGAACAAAATATACACAAGTACCAAACAAAATAAGCAATAGGGAGGCTAGAGACTGTAATCACTTTCTTTTAAAACTAATGGTAATCGAAAGAAGGAAAAAGAGAAGAAAAGGAAAAGAAAGAAAATAAATTCAAATAAGGATAGGAATAGAAACAAAAAGGAAGAGAAATGAAGATCAAGGGGAGAGATGGGGGGAGATGGAGGGAGAGAGAAAAAGATAAGAAGAGATTAAAAAAATTGAGAAAAGAAAAAGATAAAAATTTTAAAATGATTAAAGATAAGAGAAAAATATTACTTTGAAAATAAAAAATACAAATAGAAATAGAGGGCCTCCTTCAGAGTATGCTTCTGTTGACACAATAGACAGTGTGAGCAGGAGTGTGCAGATCTAAGTTAATTAGTCTCAGCAAGCCAGCAGCTGTCCTCTGAGGTTCAGGCTGCTTTCAGGCTGCAAGGCCACAGTTGAGATCTCTGACCTCCTGCTGGGTTGAACTCTGCAAGGTTCTACTGAAGGTTCCAGCTGTTTTTCCCCTGAACTTAAACCTGGTTCTGATGTGAGGTGCTGGTCCCTCTGATTTACCAGCTATGGTGGCCTGGTGTGCCTTTATCGCGGATTTTCTTCACTTTTCCAGTGGGCTTCAATTTCGATGTAGGAGCCTCACAGAGGCCTTCTTTTTCTTGTTTGTGGGGTGTGGGCATGGACACCACTGTGTTGGGCTCCACTGCTGTGCTGGGTCGAAGAGGCAAGTGTATACTGTTTAGAACCGTTTTTCCTTGGTTAGCCATTTTATTTCATAATGTCACCCTTAGTTGTTGGCTGCATAGCTTCTTCTCTCTGTGTGTGAATCCCTTAAGGATCTTGTTCAAATTCTATTTCCTGTAGAACCAAGAGCTATAATTCTGCATCTTGAACACATTCCAAGAGAGTTACATTTGGCACAACTAAGGTTAAAACTGATGCTCATGACCTTACTCTGAGTGGTGAGGGTCTGAATGAAGCCAGCAGTCATCTCTTTTCAATTGCTGGGATTCATCTGGTGTGGTTGTTGATGAATTTTCCACTCATTTGGTTGTTTTACTAATGAAATTTTACATTTTTAAAAAGTGCTTTCACTATAAAGAGCTATAAAATATTTCATTTGAAAAAAAAATCTATGATTTCAAAATGGCATTAAATATGATTGTACTTTTTTAAAAAATCCAGAAATTTCCATCAACTTTAATGAAAAGTTCTTTTTTGCCTCATTTTTCCTTTGTTAAGCCCATTTTTCCTCAAGCTGAAATTCTGGGCAAATCAGTAAAGGTATTAACTTTCTAATTCAGTTTAACTTTTCCTTATTTAATTATTTATTAATATTAATACTGAGTTCTATCTTATTTTTTTCAGTACTGGGGGATGAAACTCAAGACCTTGCTCTTGGGAGGCAGGCACAGCACCATTGAGCTAAATCCCTGATCCTATCCTGTTATTGTTTTTTAAGGTCTTTCAACCTGGTGACTTACTAATTATTATTAATACTGATCCAAGAGGACAGAGTGTTTGAGTTCCAAAGAATGGATATATCAGATGAATCTTCAGAATGCAAAAGGTTGTGAGACTCCAGATTCAATGGAAATTACGAGATTCTGTTGCCTTTAACTAAAATGGGAAGCCTTTCCTAAACTTTCTCCATGTACCGCAAAATGTATGAAAGCAAATCAAGTGTTGGCTGATCTAACTTTGGCTAGTTATATCTTAATTTCTTGGACTAAAATGTCATAAATACACATAATCTTAAAAGACAAACAGTCAAGCCATATTCTCCTGACACAAAACAAGACAAAGAAAGGCATTAGATGTTCCTAGGAGGAAAGGATCTGTGCTACTTTAGAAAACAATCCAAATTAATGATTTTCTTCTGCTAATCTTAATTTGGAAAGGAGGAACCAGGGAGAAGTTTTCATCTTCATTTTCTGACAAGACACTTTATACAGACATCAGATAGAGCAGGCTTTGGCCAGAATGCTTATCTTTTTTTGCCAGCTCTTTGTTGTTGTCCTGGGATCTCATCTGCAGGCTCTGGAGTGGAGTGTCTCAGCTGTTTCTCGTGGGTGCCAGAAACTGTAGGAGATTAAAAATTTATTTTCCTCACCTAAAAGAAAAGCATACCAATTTATTTAATGTAGGTTGTATGTGACACAGGATCCTTAGAAATTAAGACTCAAAGAAAGAAAGAAATTTATGTATTTTATACTGTTTCAAGGACAGTGTGGGGAGATAATTGGACAAATGGGGAGTGATGTAATGGTATAAACTGAGTATGAGGAAAGGAACTCCATGAGGAGTTTGTTATATTGTTTTGTGTCCTTGTGTCTTCAGAGACAAGGACATCCGTTTCCTTTGGGTACAGGGTGGGCACCTCTCACCTACTTTGGCTTTAGGAGAGGGCCAGAAAATTATTTTCTAGGCTTTATGACCTATAAAAGATGATAAGGAGAAGGGCAGGAGAAAGTCAGAGTGCCTTCTTGCTTCTGTGGTTTTCTCAGATGCTATGGTGCTATATTTTGGAAGTAAAATGTCTCAAACCCTATCATGATCAAATTGCTGTGCCTGTAGAATTAACCAGGGGCATAGAGTGAGACGGAAGACAGGTTGTCTCCTCTTACGAGGTTTTAGAGAACTGGGGTGACCTCACACCTCAGGGCTTGGTGTGAAGGTGACACAATAGGAGAAAGGGTTGTGGGTTAAATTGTGGCCTGCTTAAAAGTTATGTCTGGAGCCTGTGAATGGGGACTTATTTTGAAAAATGATCTTTGCAAATATAATTAAAGATCTGGAGATGAGAGCATATTAGATTAGAGTGGGCTCTAAATCCAATAGTACCTGTCCTAAATGAAGAAAAGGGGAGCGGCATAAAGGGAAACTAATATTTAGGGTATTAGCAGTAGCACTGATACTTATTGCATGTTCTAAATAAATTGTATATTCATTATTTTATCCCTCATGATCATGTGTTATAACATAGGTACTATCATTATGTCTGTTTTACAGGTTAGGAAATCCAGACTCTGATAGGTTAAATAGCTGACCCAAGTTCACACAGCTAATAAGCAGTGAAGTTGGGATTTAAACCCAGAATGCACTCCTTTTTTCCCTTCTCAGTTCTGACTTTCCCCTGTCAGTAACGTGGTGGCAGTGGAGCCTGATGAGTGGGTCTTATCTTCTTCACTGGCTTGTGGGACCAGCATCTTTTTTCCGTCATAGCTATGGGTGCCCAGTGTCTTCAGGCTTTGGTGCCAGGGCCTCTTGAAAATCTGACAGGGTAGCATGGAAAACTCACCATCTTAAAGTGAATCATGTTATAAGCATCTCAAACTAGAAAGCTTACTCTTCCAGTTGCAGAGGTTTAGGGAGTTGAAAAGCATCCCTCCCTTTGAGAGCACAGTGCATTCCAGGAGGGGATCTTTGAGCAGAGCTGCATGGTTCAGTATGGCCTTTCTTCAGGAAGGCTGTTTTGGGAGAAGAAACTGGAAAATATGAAAGTGCAGTTCAGTTTTTGAAGGGAAAGGGGATTATTTTTTAATAAATCATGGGAAATCACTTAAAACTATAACTAGCAAAAGGGAAACCATCTAAAGCATTTAAAAAAGCAAACTATATATTCCTTCCACCTACCCTTTCTGGTCTGGGGCACCTGCGGGAGGGAGCAGGTTTCCAGGATCTTGTCCAACAGGGAATGTCTCCAGGCAGCAAAGTCCCCTGGGAGTCTGGCATCCCTTCTACTCTCATGTAAGCATCTACTTGGGGCCAACTCCAGGCTGATCCTTTTAACTAGATCTCTGCCTTGTCATTAGGGTAGAGACATTGAATTTGTCAGCCTTATGGTATGATAATTTGTTTAGAAATTTCTGTTGAATTTTGTGAAAGCTAATTTTTCAAAGGTGGTACTTGGCCTCCTTTGTTTATATTTTGAGGGTATAAGGCCCAATTGCTGGGGAACATTTGACCTAAAGATCTCCATACTTGGTTGGAACTCAGGTATAGCTTGGGGACTTTATATTTGAACATTCTTGGAAGGAATGGAGCCTCCACAAAAATAAGGAATATTTATAAATCACTTCAGAGTTTAATAATTGGTTTGTCTCCAATAACTTTCACAATAACCCTGTGATGAATTATTTTAGTGTAACAGATTTGAAAAAGCCTTACTTAGTAAGAGAAACTGATCTGACTAATTTGCTTCACTGGAAATATAATTTAATGAGATTGTATGTGTAAATCCATAAGAATATAGCCTGGCATATAATAAAGACTCAATAAATGAAGCCACCTGTCGTCACCCACCTCCTGCTTATTGTTGTGAATTACCATCTGATGGAATTGGCATTGTAGCACAGGTTGCTGACTCCATGCTTCCAACACAACTCCTTTTCAAGCTAGGGGATACATCACCTACTTCATATATTTCTTTGTGATTATTTTTTCTTTTTTTTTTTTAAATTAATCCATATGGCTTATGAGAATAACCTGGATGCAACATGTCCATGTCACCCTATTTACCACCAGCTTGTTTGGAGTGATCAGGAGGGACAACATCTATACCTGTACAGGTCAATATAAGTATAAAAAAGGGAGATTCAGGTAGAGGACTGAGGTCAAATGGCAACAGGGAAAGACTGGTAAGTTAGTGAGACTACAGAAGGTACAGCATTTGAAAAGCTTACAGAGCAAGGATTTTTTTGGACCCTCTATGGCCAAACCAGTATCCCTTTATCTATACCTTCAGAAGCGGCAAAGTTTACACGTATTTACTCTGTTAAGGTGGCTGTGTTGGAGAGGATGAATGTTGGAGTAGTTTCTGGGAGCTTGATCAGACTCTGAACTTGCCCCAGGGTAAAGAGGAAAGCTGTCATAGAGGGTGTCTTCACTTCCATATCTTCTGGGCATTACCACACACAGAGTTTTTGTTTCATCAGCTATTGACCAAGAGGAAAATAATTCTCATTCCTCTAGGTATTGAGCAGGCAGCTCTGTCTATCCTACCAATATTTATGAAGTATGGAGGTTGTAGAGATAACAGCTAGTTGGAACAACCTACGAAGGATGATGCAAATGGTAACCAATGACTGCTTTTCCCTGTCCACAGAGTGGGCACCATTTGCAGAGGTTTAGGAATGTGTAAGTAAGGAGAAAAGGAAGCAGCTGCATTCAGCCCTCCTAAAGATAGAAACCAAAACGTCTCTGAGGTGGTGTTGGAGCAACTCCTCTCTCCCAGTTAGATGAAAGTGGTCTTCAGTTTGTTTTAGATGACCCACCCACAGAGGGAAATCTCATGTTTAATAACCTACCAGTGGGAACAGAGCCAACCAAAGTGGCTGACTTTCCAACTTTAATGAACCAGTAAGTGATTGAAAGGCTACGTGTAGAACATTGAGCTCTAGACACTGCTTCCATGTTGTATAGTGATTGAGCTTTATGGATAAAAGTCCTTCAGTGTGTAGGAGAGTGGACCTGAGTTCAGGGGCAAATTGTACAAGTTCCATCAGTTCTGAACTGGTAGTTCCCAAATGTATAAAATGAAAGCAAGATTTTAAAGATTCTTTATTTGTAGTAGTTCCTTGATTCCCAGTCCTGAATCCATCCAACAGGCACCTTATTACATTTTCCCATAACAGGTCAAACTTTGACTGTGGAATGAAAGAGCAACTGTGGCTCTAAAGTTAGTAATAACTCACAGTCTCCAATGTGGGGAAACTTTTTTGTTGTTTGTTTGTTTTAGTTTCTTGAGAAAGAGTTTCACCATGTTTCCCAGGCTGGTCTCCCAAGTTATAATCCTCCTACCTCAGTTTCCCATGTGCTGGAATCACAGGTGTGTACCACCCCATGCCTGAATTGTTTTCTACAGTGTGCTAAAATACAATATATTGGCCTCTTTCTAACCACAAAATAAACCATGATTCTGTCATCTGAGCTGATTAGCTTACTTTGTTCGGTTGGCAGGTATTTACTGAGTTCATGCAGTGTGTCACATGCCATGATCATTGTCTTCAGCAGTATGAGGTAAGCTGTGGATTGCTTCAGTGCTTCGGGTGCTTGCTAATTAGTTCAAGAAGACTAAAGGTTGTTTCTCTCCTCAGTGGCCATGAGGCATGTGTGTGCCAGGTCGTCAAGAATACCTTGTGAGTGTAAAGATGACTTAGCTGAAGAGGAGGGGTAGAATGTAGCTGGACATCAGGAGTTCTGAGTGGCTTGTCCACAAGGTGTATGACATTGAACTCAACTTTCTTACTGAGATTCCTTATCTGTGAGTGAGAGATTTGGCTGAGATGGTTGCTTAGGTTTCTTAAGCTCCAAAAATTGTAAATCTATTCATCTTCCCAGAGAAGAGCTTAAAATACATATTCTTAGAATGGCAGGTCAGCAGTGTTGAGCTTACACAGGAGAAACAGCATATATTCCTGTCTATGAGCTGTCTTGGAGGGAAGGCCTATGGCCTAGAATCACTTTACTAAGGCAGTGCTCCTAAATCTTCAGTTTGTGGCTTCCATTCTGAGATATTTTGCTACCCAGATCAGCAAAAAGGCTCTTTAAAAATCAGAGATTTCTATAGTTAGTAAAAGTCAAAATTCATAGACATAAGAGATTGAATTGATATTGTACTAGGAAATGGGCAATGTTTGCCATAAATAAATGGGATTTTTATCTCTGTTAGGATACTAGTTGACAATGGATGTACGTGTTTCAGCAGTAGGTATTTATCTAGGAACAGGCAATATTTCATTCTGGTTTACATTAGAATACAGTGCTGGTTCCTAGTTTCTGTATGTACAAGTATAAGGGAAATGTGGCTATTATTTCTACTCATACACATATGGAAAATATTTCCTGCAAAGAGATATTTTAAGATAAATTGCAAATGGTGGTAGGGAGAGTAGAGCTGCTTTTTAGACTTAGAGCAAACAGAAGAGTCTAGTTCTTTGTTTCTGATGCTCTTTGCAGATGTGACCTATTGGTTTTGACATCAGATGTTCGTGTGTCGGTTTGATTTATAGAGTGGCTAATTCTGAGAATGGGGAAATCAGGATGGAAATTTTGGAATATCAATCACAGTGTTCATCTGCTTTCTTGTCTGCCACAGCTATAATTTGTGGGCTCTACATGCAAATTAGACATTTTCTTCTTCAACAAGGAAACTAAGAAAAGTATGCTTTGCCTGTATATAAACAGGACCCACATGCGCTTTTAGGGAAAATGATAAAATGTTTGAAATTTATCCTTTTAAAATAAGGACAGGCTTTGTCCTCATTTATACCTAGCTCTCAACAACTTTGTTCAGGGAAAAGACTTACTCATTACTTGAAGTATATTCAAATTGAGCTGACAAAACTTAGATCTTAGTTTGGTGTTTTGCATTCTTTGTCTCAGGTTTATGGTGAGGTGAGTTCTGGGAAAGATTGGCAGTGAATAAGAGTTGGGCACTGATAGGAAAGGATGAAGAAGAGATTGAGTCTAACTGTGCTCTTGCTCCTCTTGTGACCCCCCAATCAAGCATTAGCTTAGACGTAATTTGAGCATAGGCAGCCAAGTCCCTCCAAGGAGATACTTCTGGGAAGAAGAGATTGAGAGCAGGACTTGTAAATTCTGGACCTCTGGGGCTCAATTCTACCAAAGATTTCCCCCTTCTTTAGCCATTATTGCCAACAGTCTGCCTGAATCTCACTATAATCAAAAGAATCACTTAAGATTTGTCATTCTAATTGTTATTTCTGGTATCTTCAGTTCAAGAAGAAGAAAAACAGCAGTCTGTGTTTGTATAATGCTATGCAATTTTTGACATGGTTTGCTTTCTTAAACTGTTACTCTGTAAATTACTTTGGAAGGTTGGAAGGAAGCCTGATTGAATGGAAAGAGGCCTAAGGCTGCTTAGGATTGAATTTTTCCTTATTATGTGGCTTTAAGCAATTTACTGTGTCTTAATGACCCTTCTTACTTTATCTGTCAAATGAGGCTAAAAAAGCACTTGTCTACTTCAGAGGATTTTTTAAAGTTGCAAAGTTGTTATGCAAACACACACTTTTTAGATATTCTATGTTGAGAGTTGGTTTTTCGTTTTTTCTCCATGGGGCTGTAGAGTGATCAGACGACTAAGGTGCAAGCCCTTCTGTAGGCAGCCTCTACCACAGGTTCTTTCCTCATTTTACCTGTTATTTAAATTCATTACCATGTGTCTTCTTGTTGCCTAGTCAAGGACCTTTTTGTAGTGATTGCGAAGAACATCTCTTGGCCTGGGCATTAGCTGGATGGAGAATTCATTTTGTGGGAAGTTGCACTCTCCAGTGTGCTGTTGGTAGGTTTGAAGTAGCAGTCACAGCTAAATTGATCAGAATGGGAGCAACTCAGGATGTCTAGTCACTAGGAATGCTCTCTCTCCAGCTCTTTAAGTTTAAATGGCACAAGTCATCCTACTATTTGTTTTTTAGGAAAATGTTCCTGATTTCTGTGGCTTGGGTTTTATCCAAATCCATAAGTTGCATGTTTTGAACAGCAGGCACTGAGCCGTTAAGGTCTCAGCCTTTGATCCAGCTGCAATGTTTCAAATTCTGACTCTATTACTTAATGCTCATGACCTTCTGCAATCATCATAACCTTTCTGAACTTGAGTTTCCTCATCTGTTAAATGAGCATTTAATTGTAGCTATTAAAGAGGACAAAATGACATAATTTGTTTAAGATATCTTGGCATGGTGCTTGGCATCTGGTGAGCTCTCACTAATATTAGATATTATTATTTAATCTGGAGGAAATTAGTATTTTGCTTAGGTTTAACTTGCTACTTTTGGCAGATTGTATGGGCTGATCCACTAGACCAGAGATCAGCAAACTATAGTCTCTGGATCAAATTCAGCCTACTGTTTGTTTTTGTAAGAAAGGGAAAACAGCCACAACCATTTATCTATACACAGTCCATGTTGTCTGTTGTGATACCGCATCATAGTTGAGTAGTGGGGACAGAATGTGTGGCCTATGAAACCTAAAATATTGACTAGCTGGTCTTTTCCTGAAAAAGTCTGCCTATTCCTGAGCTAGAATATTGACACAGTGAGCTCCAATTTCCCTTCTATGGCCAACTTACTGCCTGATCTTTGATATATTACTTAATTGCTTTGTTTTCCTCACATTTAAAAGAAATGGTCAAAGAAACATGGTTGGACATTTGGCACATGCTAGTTCTTGAAAGTGAAATGATACATAGTTATCATCACCACTGAGTAAGAGGTTGACATACAGCAATCTCTATTCTCAAGCCTGTGGGGGTGTTATGCCTTTCCGTTGGGCCAACGCTGGCTTAATTTCCAGCCTATTCTGCCTTTGACTTACTTACAATCTCATTTCTACTTATCCTTGTATTTTGTAATTATTCTTCAAGAAGAAAAACTGTACAAAAAGTGAATTGAATACAGCAGCCATATCAGATTAAGGTTTATTTTGTATTGATTTTCTTAAGATCTCTAGTAAGACTTTCAGAATTGTAGACTTAACTAGCTTCACTCTTGACATTTTAAGACCATAGCTGAATGTAAAAATGTGAGAATGGAGATTATCCTAAAAATGACACTTTTATGATAAAAGTAATCTATTAAAAAGTCACATGAATGGCTTCAGCCATTTGACATTGTTAATAATGTAATGGTGTGTTAAAATGCTAGAGGAAGGATTATGTCAGTGTTTGATGTTTTTATAAGTCACTGCTATATAAAAATGTCAAATAAGAATAATCTTACACTTGACATTTTTCACTTGGTTTTTACCCTCAGAATGTCTGTGAGTTCTAATTACTTTTTGCTTACATTTTTTACTTTTCTTTTTCCGAAATAATTTTTTATGTTCACCTGTGTTACCACTTTACTTCCTTTAGATTACTTTTTTTCTTTTGGTATCCTCATATATCCCTTTACAAACCTCTTTAATTTCTTCTTTATATAAAAGGAGAATTACTTCACATGTCTATACATACATAGTTTTTGGTCAGATCTTAAGTTTTATTGCCATATCTCCTTCTGTTTTACATAGTCTCTTAATTTCTTATAGTCAGAAAAGGCGCACCAATTATTTCATTCAGGAAATCTCTTTATAACATTTTCAAAAATGTCTGGCCTTTCATGGTTAATTTTAGTCAAGTCCTTTCCTTACCCAGATTATGAAGGCAGGCACTCACACTTATGCACCTTCACATGTTCTCAACAGTGTGACCTATGCCCCAGCTCTGTGCTGCTTGAGATGGGCGAGCATTTTAATGAAGGAGCCTCTAAAAGGGACAGGAGAATTAGGGAAAGTTGTAGGTTGGTATTGTGAGTTGTAAGAAGCAATGGTACCCAGTTGAGGACTGGGCTTGCATTTCTGTTCTCTGTGTGCCATGCATGCCAGAGTAGATGCACAGATGATTTTAGGTGATCTGGGATCTTTTACAGGTTTTGACTCCCTCACAACATACCCATATACCCCCAGTGTGTTCACAAAGAAATTATAATCCATTTTTTGTCATTATTGAGTGTATTGCTTTTTTAAAAGTATACAGTGCAGTTACATTCATCGTTAGGATCTTGTACCTTTACATGACAGATCTTGGTTCTCATTTTTTCCCTATACCCATGGAGAATCCATTTTTTTTAAATTTTATTGAGTTTATTGGTACATTTTAGGGATACAGTACAGTTACATTCATTGTTGGGTTCATGTACCTCTACATGGCAAGTCTTGATTCTCATTTTTTCCCCTTACCTCTGCCCTCCCTTCACCCCCTCCTCCCCTCCCCATCTACAAACACTTTATTTTCATCTTTTCATTCTCTCACATTTTCTTCTTTTCCCTTTTTGTTCTTCCCCTATGCATCACACCTTCCCTACACCTTTAGCTCCTTTCTTCAAATTTCTAAATGTCAGTAATTTTATTAGAATCTTATGCATTGTTGCAGAATATTCACACCAGGGAAACTATTTGGTATTTACACATGTGTGACTTATTTATTTCACTTAGGAGTATATCTTCAATATGTATCCATTTTCCTATGAATGAATCTATTCTCTCGCTCTTTATGGCTGAGTAATATTCCATTTTATAGAAAAACCACAACTTCTTTATCCAGTTTCCAACGGATGGGCAAATAAGAAATTATAATCTTTTTTGTCATTATTGAGTGTATTGCTTTTTTAAAAGTATACAGTGCAGTTACATTCATCGTTAGGATCTTGTACCTTTACATGACAGATCTTGGTTCTCATTTTTTCCCTATACCCATGGAGAATCCATTTTTAAAATGAGCTTATATATTTTTAAAAAATTAGAAGCTGAGTTTGCCTCTTGGCTCTCTGAAACCATAGAAGGTCATCAATCTATAATTTTTCCAACTTCTTTTTTCCCCTCCAAAGATTTTTTTCTTTACTGGTCCTGGTCTTTCTTTCTTCCTTAGTAAACCTTTCATCTCCAGTCTGTGCTGATGTCGAATCCATTTTTAAAATGAGCTTATATATTTTTAAAAAATTAGAAGCTGAGTTTGCCTCTTGGCTCTCTGAAACCATAGAAGGTCATCAATCTATAATTTTTCCAACTTCTTTTTTCCCCTCCAAAGATTTTTTTCTTTACTGGTCCTGGTCTTTCTTTCTTCCTTAGTAAACCTTTCATCTCCAGTCTGTGCTGATGTCTTCACTCACATCTTTGAGCCCTCCTCCTGCACATCCCAACTAAATTATATCCTATATGCTTTTCCGTCTCTTGAGACCCCAACCTTGATCCACCTGTAGTCAAACTAACATCAAGCCTGCATTTTATGTTGTCTAGGTCTGTAATGTTTTTTTTTTTTTTTGCTTTTTTTTTTTTTTT
>NW_022900916.1:26884197-26903971 GCF_012274545.1 Fukomys damarensis
ACAGGCAGGCAGGCAGGCAGCTGAAAAAAACCCCCTCTGGGGTCCTTGGGTCCTTCCTGGGTCTGTTGTCGCGCAGGCCGGGAGCTCGCGCGCACGCCGCCGGGTGATCGCAGACAGGCAGGCAGGCAGGCAGCTGAAAAAAACCCCCTCTGGGGTCCTTGGGTCCTTCCTGGGTCTGTTGTCGCGCAGGCCGGGAGCTCGCGCGCACGCCGCCGGGTGATCGCAGACAGGCAGGCAGGCAGGCAGCTGAAAAAAACCCCCTCTGGGGTCCTTGGGTCCTTCCTGGGTCTGTTGTCGCGCAGGCCGGGAGCTCGCGCGCACGCCGCCGGGTGATCGCAGACAGGCAGGCAGGCAGGCAGCTGAAAAAAACCCCCTCTGGGGTCCTTGGGTCCTTCCTGGGTCTGTTGTCGCGCAGGCCGGGAGCTCGCGCGCACGCCGCCGGGTGATCGCAGACAGGCAGGCAGGCAGGCAGCTGAAAAAAACCCCCTCTGGGGTCCTTGGGTCCTTCCTGGGTCTGTTGTCGCGCAGGCCGGGAGCTCGCGCGCACGCCGCCGGGTGATCGCAGACAGGCAGGCAGGCAGGCAGCTGAAAAAAACCTCCTCTCTAGGTCTGTAATGTTGATACCATTGCTATACATCCCACAATTTCTTTTTTTATTCATTAAGTTTATTGGTACATTTTAGGTACACATTATGATCATATTCATTATTGGTACATGATATATCTTAGTTCTTATTTTTTCCCATTTCCCTTCCCTCCCTTCAACCCCTCTACGCCTCCCTAATTACATAAGCTTTGTTTCTCCTTCTTTTTTCATTTTTTCTTTCCCCTCTTTTCTTTCACCCTCCCCACCTCCCTAGATCACCTTCCTCTTTGAACATTTTCTTCCTATTTCACAATATCTAGTATACATTTTGGTCCTCATTTACACCTTAAGTTTTTCACACCAGGGAGACAATTTAGTATTTACACATGTATATCTTATTTCACTTAAGAGTATGGCCTCAAAGTGAATCCATTTAGCTATAAATGTCCCTAGCTTGTCTTTCTTTATGGCTGAGTAGTACTCTTTTATTAAAAAAACACATCTTCTTTATCCAATCACCAGTTCATTCCACAATTTCTCACAGGCTATTTCCTGCTAGGTCTGGGAATTCATCTTCCAGAGTTCAGTGGGCTTTTGACTAGCACATTTAGCCATTTGTGCTCCTCCATCCTCCCTGAGTTTTTCTCCACATTTAGGACTCTCCTCCCACTGTGTTGGCCCCAGCTCTTTGAATCTCAATGGCCTCCTGCTTGGTGACATTTCTTCCTCATGCCATGACCCTTGCCTTCACCCACCTCTGTTGTTTCTGGTAGTTCTATCCTTAGTCCACTTCCCCTCTCCAAAGATATCTACTCCTCTGCCTCTAGATTTCAAACTTGCCAGGTTTTTGCTGTTTTTTTTTTTTCACAGTGGATGTACCGATAATCTCATGTGCAGCCCAGTGAGTATAGAGGGAAGCTCTTCAGTTTAATTCTTTATTTGGGAAACACAGTTTTTGTGACCTTACAGAAATCATGCACTGTTCTTTTTTTTTTTTTTTAATTTGCAGTTATTTTTCCATTGCTCTCTTAGAAACTAGATGCTTTGAGAATTCTCTCAGTAGGTTCCAACCACAAACTTGCATTACTATTCTTACAAAATAATAAACAGCTTTGGGCTATAAAACCTTTCAAATTGTTTTTTCACAGAAGGGATTTGCATGCTGACTCATTCCTACTATATTTATAACCTATCGCCAACCTCCTGCTAAGGCAAAATTTCTAATAAAGCTATGGAAATTACATGCATTGCAATAGAGCTGAATACATTTACTTTTGTAGTATTTTAATACTTCCAAATTTATTGCAGATTACTTTGTGCATGTCTGTGCTTTAATGGTTTTTTATAGCAGAAAATAGTGGTTTATGATTGTATTCCCAGTAGAAATTTATTATGAGCCACCATATGGAGTGTTGCATAAAACTAAACTTATAACACGGGTGGTTTTGTTATTGCTTAGCAAGATCTACTGTAGATTATTGAAAATTAGTAATAATATAAATGTCAAAGAAGGGAGTTTGGTTTATGAGAAGAGTCTTCATTTTATGCTTAAATTGTCACAAAGATTTTAAAGTTTACTTGTAGAGGAAAATGATCTATCCTTTGATAGAATATCAGATAATGTAATTTTTCACTACCTCTTCCTCTGTTATGCTCCCAATTTCCCTTGTTCTGATATTTGCTAATGCAAGAGCTGGGCAAAAAAGGAGAGCTAATGTCAGCCTCTTATGTGAGTCTGTCTTCCTGTAACAACGAATGATACCAGTTTCTAGCCACGTCTGACAGCCACAAGTCACGGGAGCTTTCCATGGACCACAGTCATGGACGCTATTGCTGAAGGACTTAGAATTCCTCCCTCTCCTTTTTTCTTATATAGTATGCATTGGATCACCTACTTGAAGTATTTATGGTGCCTATTTTGGCCAGCATTTTCAGTTCAGAGAAAGTGTAAGAGTGAGGACAAAATAAAACTCTTTATCAATCTACATTGTGCATCAGAGTCCCCTGGGGTAAGCTAGACATGCATTCTGGAAGACTTCATTTTTGGCCAGTTTCTAAACTGCATAACGGATGAGGTAAAATCATACCGAAGCATATTTTTTTTAAAAGTGTGTGAGGGTAAAAAAATAATTACCCTGTAGTTTTCACTAAAGAATTTCATTTTATAATCAGGAGATGCCCAATAAACACAATTAAAACATTAAAAAGTAAACATTGTGCATGACATCTTTTTCTATCTTTTATGAGTGAGTATTTTTACTTGCAAAGCTATTGACCCTTCTCCCTTACCACTACATCCCCAGGAGTGGGGCTGACATTATAAGTACAATCACATTGGATGCTTGGAAAAAAGTTGAAAGGGAGGTTTTCAACCATCAAGGATTCTCAAGAGTTTGCTATTGTCTTTTGTGCTGGAGAGGAGCAGTACTGAGCGTAATGCTCTGCACATCAGCCCATTGTAAAGGTTTACTGTACAGGCTAGACATGTTACTATTCTAAATATTAAAACCTTGTAAAAGGCTTGCAAATATAAAGCATTATAGAAAAAAATCTTAAAATCAACTCATGATTTGTCCCAGGCTTGTTAAATGTAGTCCTATTCCAATGGAAACCTCTTGGTGATAGGATTATATGAGCTCTGAGAATGTTTATGACTCTGGCCTAATCAATTTTTCTCGTGTTAAATTCAAGCAAGAATTTGAGCGCTTTTGCTGCAAAAAGCAAATGGTTCATTTAAAAACTCCAAGTACATGTGTGAAGCAAATTTTATACTACATGTAGACATTTTGAGAAGCCCTTAATGTTTTAAAAATTCATAGGCATGAAATTGCTCTGAATGCATAAAATGCCTTTGAAGTATAACATTCTGTACTTAATTTTTGTCTTTGTTATCTATCAGACTCTCACCTTCACATTATGAAACTATAACTGCCTTCTCTAAGGTTGAAAATTTGGTTGACAGTTTTCAGCCAACAGGAAATTGGAATTTACCAATAACTAAAAATTATTTCTATAAATGATGTTAAAATACTTTTATAACAATAGGTACAATAACAGTAAAAATTCTTTTTTTCTCATTGAGTTTATTGGTATATTTTAGGTATACAGTACAGTTACATTCATCATTGGGATCTTGTACCTTTACATGACAGATTTGGGTTCTCATTTTTTTCCCCTTATCCTGCCCTCCCTTCACCCCCTCCTCCTTTCCGTATGTAAAAATTCTTAATGTAAATTAGGAGTTCCAAGTGGTGACTGGCTAAGAGTTAACCGTGGCTGGAAATGTACCTTTTAAATCAGTTGTTTCGATAGTTTCCAGACACTACCAGTTTAACTCTTCTAAAGCCAGTGGTCAAAGCTGTTATCAAACTTTTGAGCAAATGCTTAGTCCTTGGGCACCAGGTTAATAAAGGCAGAATAATTTTCAATGCGGTATAATTTTCTAAAGTAGATCTGTTTTTCTCTCTGGAAAATATTTACTGTATTTAATAAACTAGAATGAAAGAAGGGACTCAAAAGAAAGTGTGCAAGAACTTATCTTAGAGCAATGAGAGACCAAAGGGACTAACTTTTGCCTTGATCTCAGGCATGAACCCATCTGGAGTGGATAGAGTGTAGCTATTCTTCAGGCAAATAAACCTCCCCGTTTTTTGTTGTTTTGCTTTTAAAATAGCCTTTCTAATTCTGAGTATTGTTTTCTCTCAAGGCATGTAGTTTTCTATTATATTCCATTTAAATTTATAATTACAAAAAATCAACAGTCCAAAATGAGTGGTATCGGGGCCAGGGATTTAGCTCAGTTTTTCTGCTGCCTGCCTTACAAGTGCAAAGACCTGAGTTCAATCCCCAGTACGCCCCCAAAAAAGAAAAAAGAAAGGGCGGGGGATTTAGCTCAGTGGCTCCTCCACCCACCTCGCAAGCACAAGGACCAGAGTTCAATGCCTGGTACCAGAAACAAAACAAAACAAAACAACAAAGTGAATGAGTGGTATCATTTCCCAAGCTAGGCACACAGGTACCCTAGAAGAAATTAATCAATGTAGAAATGAGCAGATGCTGTGAGACAGTAACATACTAGCAGGAAATGGGCATTGTAAAGCAAATCAATAAATTTTCTGAGAGATTGCACATTGAAACTAGAAGAAAATGTTAATGTATGAAAACTGATAATAGGCCCTTATACTTAAAAATGTTTTAAAATAATTGATATAAAAATAATTCAAAACTTTTTCTGTTGCTTTTGGCCTGATAATGTTTTCTTAAACCTGACTCTGGCACCCTAAAGACTTTAAACATAGAGAAAGTGCTGAAAACGATGAGTAGATTGGTGGGTAGTAAGAAGTATGGTATAAATTATACTTTTAACTTTGTCTTTCCACAACTGACCAGTTCTGGGTCAGACACATGCTTAGCAGATGCTTCTCCCTAAAAACAAAATACTTGTTTTGTGTTTTCTCCACCAAGAGAATGATAGACTGTTCAGGTGAATAAATTGATCATCATTTCAATTGTATCTCTACAGCCTTCCTGGAATATGCGTTTGTTACAATAACAGTAAATATGTTAATTCTTCAGAAATGTGTGAAAAATAATAGCATCAATATTTAGCAGAAAGTTTCTGGTAGGCAGAAGGATATATCAGAATCATCCATGTAGTCTTTTCGCTCCTAACCTGCACTCTTTTCCTTCCAGACAAAAATCTCATAATATCCAGGTATGCAGCCATAATTCTGATGGGTGGGGTTGGTAGGCTAGTATGAGGTGTGTGTGAAAAACCCTACATGTAATGCTGATACTTGATCTTTAATACATGTGTTAAAAAAGCTGTTTCCTCCCATGTACCTTCACTATTCAGATTTGCAGCCAAGTACCCAGATAGGTAGGTTTAGTAATAAAGAGTTAACTGAGGGCTGGGGATTTAGCTCAGTGGCTCTGCCACCTGCTTAGCAAGCTCAAGGTCCTGAGTTCCATTCCCAGTTAAAAAAACAAAACAAAACAAAAACCAAAGTCTAAACTGAGAAACTACTATTTTCAAGGATTTCATAATATACTAAAATTAAAATTCATTATATATTCAGATATTTTATGGTATTCGTATATACCTAGATACACAAGTAGAAAACATTTTAAGAAGTATTACTTAAATTATCACAGATTTACTAAGTCCATTTAGGTACCTTATTCTCAGTCTTGATCCATGCTCATAGTTGCTGAGCACATGAGCATGTGCGGGTGTGCACACACACACACATGCACGCACACACATTTACCCCTCAATAGATTGAACCTAGAATAACATTTCAGAGAATAACATTTCAGAGTGTGGAAGATACTAAATCTTTGGAGCTTCACACCAGCTTTTGAAGATGATTTCTAAAAATCTTTTTTTTTTTTTTTTTTTTTTTTTTTTGTGGTACCAGGGATCAAACTCAGAACCTTGCACTTGTGAGCCAAAAATCTTTGTCATGGCCACAAGTGGACTTTATTTTATTTAGACTTTTAATTAATGAAAACAGACTTATTTCTAGCATTCCTGATCAAAGTGCCAAATGAAAGCTTTAATCTTTTTGTTTTACCTTTTATAGCTTCATTAGAGAAATAAAGAGGAAGAAATATATATAATGACCTGAATATATAGTTCATATACCATCATGATTATAATTTTAATATTTTCTTTGTTATTCTAATATTTTTTCTACTTGCAGGCATTATATTTAACTTACATTGTTAATGTAACACACAAGAATGGATTTTATTATCTGTTATTTCTAACTACAAATTTAATCTATACTAAAATTTAATTTTCACTTTATGTTTTAAACAGATTATAATAGGGCTTTAATTCATGATCTATATAGTTTCTGGGGGAAACTGGTTTTGGTTGTTTATTTTGGCTTTTTTCATTTGTAAAGTAAGTAACCTTTCATATTATATAACCTATTCATATTTACCTCTCTAATAACCCTATGAAGTGTTATTATACCTACTTTTGAAATGAAAAAACTGAGAAACAGATTAAGGCACTTTCTCCAATTTACATAACTTTTTTCTTTTTCTTTTTTTAGTTTTAATTGAGTTTATTAGTACATTTTAGGTATACAGTACAGTTACATTCATTATTGGGATCTTGTACCTCTACATGACAGGCCTTGGTTCTCATTTTTTCCCCTCGTCCCTGCCCTCCCTTCACCCCCTCCTCCCCTCTCCATTTACAAACATTTTATTTCCATTTTTTCATTTTCTCATATTTTTTTCTTTTCCCTTATTACCTTTCTCCTACCCTTCCCACTTTCCCTACACCTTTAGCCCTTTTCTTCCTATTTCACAATGTCAGTTATCTCATTAGGATTTTATGTACTATTATAATTTTTCACATCAGAGAAACTATTTGGTTCCAAGTTACATAACTTTAAACGGCTAATTCCTGGTGCATTGTTGCCACTATTAATAATGATATTTATAGTAGCCACCATATTGAGTACTTTGACATGCCAAAGATTAAAAATTTTTAACATACAGGCATATTTCAAACAAGTATCAGAGGAATTAATACACATTAACAAAGACATGGAAGAAACTCAAGTTAGAATTTCCAGAGTCACACATCTAGTGACAGAGTTTAACTTTTCATCATTGTAATGGAATACATTTTTTGTGTGTATGTTTAAAAAAGATCCCTCTGTTTTTATCCAGGGCAGCATTATTAGAATAAGTGACCAGTTTTCATGGTGATCTTGAAGGAAAACATTTCTCATTCACGTGATAAACTATGGCTGACCTATAACGTTCTTTTCGAGTCATTGCTTCATAGTTGTACCTTCTGTCAAAACCTGTATTGATGAGGCAGTGAGTCATTTTCATGTAATCAAACATGGGTAAATGTAAATACAAAAGTAAGGATTTGTTTTGTTCATCTGCTTTCTTTCAAGTCTAAACATTGAGCTACAACTGAGACATTGAACATGTGAGTTTATTGAAGTCTGACGTTTCTGTCCAAGATTTGTTGGCTGGATCTTAAAAGCTAGATGTTATAAGCATCAGTCAAGACACATGAGAATCCTGGGAAAAGTGGCACTTTTCCTGCACAGCTGTTCTGCAGAAGGGGATCACAAGGCAAGTTTCTTGTCTTGGCAGAATGCTGGTAGGAGCAAGGGCTCTTCCTTCCTCCAGAGAGAACCCTCACCCTCTGTCATAGACTTGAAGGATGTGGGAATGTCATATTACTCACATTCTTTTGATTCTTTTCTTGACTTCAATTTTTCTCTGGCACTTCTCTAAAAGCAGAGCTGTCAGCGCCTTCATTTTTTGTTCATCTTGTTCTCTAGCCAACAGTAAGCAATAATAGTTTTAAAGTCTCAAGTGCCTGTATTTGGCTATGAAATAGCAGTGGGCAACTGCTTAGCCATCGTGCAACCCAATTTTAGGGTTCAAATAGAAATCTTAAATGGGTCCTTGTTTCAGAGTTTCCTGACTCCTAGTAGTTTTTGGGTGATGGCCATAGACCAAGGTGCCACCCAAGGTGTTCTCTGAAGTTGAGTTGATTGATTTTTTGACTGTCAGTGACACAGCATCCCTAGCACTTTCAATCCTCGATCTTGCAAGGATTAATTTCTTGTTTTTATTATCAAGATGCTTCTGAGATGTAGAGTGAGGTCAGATTGCCTGAGAGAGAGGCAATCTCTCTCTTGGAGAGAGAAGTTAAATATTCAGTGTTTATCTTTAATGAAGGACAGAATCTAGTGGCTTGGAGAGTCTCTACTTAACAAGCTTAGAAGACAGTTTCTTCTCTCACATCTCTCATGAGATATACTAGTTGGATCATTGTTCTTTGAATATAGATCTCATTGGTGACTTAGTGAAGTAAGCCTCTTAGTTGTTAAAGAATTAAATGATGTATTAATAGACTTTCGCACAATTTATGTGATACTCATCCTAGTCATTTAACAAGGGCTTCTCAAGCACCAATTAGGGAAGTGAACATTGCTTGAAAAAAAAACTTCATAATCAGCCTAATTTCAAGTCCTGATTCTTCCATTTATGAGGTGTGATCTTGGGAAAATACTTAATCTTTGCTGCCTCAATTTATCCATTTGCTAAATGGAAAAAATTATATGTCATTAGATTGTTTTGGGGAATAACACACAGGAGGCTCTTGGCATGTTGCAATGACTTAATAACCACCATTGTCCATATTAATTCAAGGAACTCTGCTTCTGCTAAAGATGTAACAGTCTAAAGAAAGATCCCTTCTGGAAATTATTGATTATAGAGTGGAATGGTCATAATATAGACATAGAGAAACACACACATAAATACAAAGTAATAGTATGGAGACTATCACATATAACTAATCATCAGTGACTTCTCATGTCCTTTTCAATTGTAGGATTCTAATAATACAACTTGAACTTTCACAGGAAGATGAGACTCTGTCTGTGCCTATGTAGCCAGGGAAAGCTTCAGGGAGGAGGAAGAGGAGGTTTCACTTGATCTAATCCCAGCATACCTTACTTCTTTCCTTATCACATTTTGATTACTTTTCTCCAACATTTACTCCCCCCCCTTGAGCTCATCTAATTGATTTTCTCAGTAGACCATAGGCCCTCTGCAATTCTGTGTCTTTGAACATGTATATATTCCTTCTGTCATTGTATTTTTCTCCAGTTATAATAGAATCATGATTTTTTTTGAACACTGGATCATTGCCCCTAAAATAAGCTAGAACCCATCACCTTCTCAGTTCCTTAGTATACCCCTATTCATTTTCTCATTAGCCTTACTCTTGGCCTTTACCTAACTTAGATTCTCACCCTGAAAGTTCTCCTGTCCTTTATCTTGAGTCTTAAATACAAGAGGAGTGGTGGCACCTAGAACCCGAGAGTTTGCACTATGAAATTCTCAGTGTTATACACATGGATTTGAAGCCACCATGTTTCATAATTTTTTATACGTGTATGTATCTTGATTGGTTAATCAAGGTAGAAATAAATAATCACAATGAATCCTGATATGTTCTCAGCATACTGTACATGGAAATTCTGATGGGTATAATTTTTGGAGAATAGGGTAGATGTCACTCACTTTTTAGGAAGAACTGCTTATTATCTGTCAAAGTGAAAATTCTTCTTTTCCAAAAGGTAGAATTAAAGTTCTTTAATAACTTTTGGGAAAAATAGTCTAGCCAATAATAGCAATTTTGTCTGTCAGAACTAGACATGGCCCCTTGCTTAAAACAGTTAATTACACAGATGCTGTTTCTGCTTGCACTAGCCTGAGCAGGAGGCACTTTTCCTAAAGGTGTAGAGATACACAGAGCCTTCCGCAAGACATCAGAGTCTGTGATACAGCAACCACTGCGTGGACCACACAATATAAGTAGGAGGCAATATGAGGAGGAATTTGGCAGGCCTACCCAATCTGAAAAACCACAGGATCCTGAGTATTGGGATTATCTCCAGCTTTTGTCAGACCTCAGAGGTACTCTTAAGCTAATGGAGAATTTCCAATAAGCCCAGAGGCTGAGCTTTTCTAGAAGCATTCACAATCTGTTATGCCTGGATAGCCTGATTTAACATAGCATGACTTCTCATCCAGTATGGAGCCCAGAGAGACCACTAATTAACTGTGTGACCTTGGGAAAGTCACGATCATTGGGCTGAATAATAACCAGCGCTTCTTACAACTCTAGGTTGCCTGGATTTCCCTACTTACACATATCTTTCCTCATTGGCTCCTAGTAGAAAATTCTTCATATTGAGCTTAACAGACTGTTAAATTACCTTAATTAAAGTGTCAAGGGATGAGAATTGAAGATTACTCAGAGCTGGACCCCCAACCTTTCCCTAGCCAGCTGTAAGAGGTTTCTGCCAAGAAGATTCACATGTGCAATGCTTAGTACGTCCTTTTGGGGTAAGAGTGAGCCACTGTATTCCATGGTCGTTAGCTGCAGGATGAAACTGAAACCGGATGACAGTCTGTTTTTGACAGACTTGCCAGAACCCTTCATCAAACAATGCCTTTATCAAATTCAAGATTTCATGTAGAGCCAGGAGTGGTGGCACACGCCTGTAATCCCAGCACTCGGGAAGCTGAGGCAGGAGGATCACTGTGTGTTCGAGACCAGCTTGGGCTACACAGTGAGTTCCAGAGCAGTCTCAACTACATAATTAAACCCTGTCTCACCCGCCCCCCCAAAAAAGATTTCATGTGGGAAAGGTTTCAACACAACCTTACAAGTAGAATGCAATACAAAAAAAAAAAATTCCAGCCATGATCTGATCCTTTTTCTACTTGGTTCAGTGCAGCTCTGTTCATAGGTTGGAGTGTGGTCCTGATGTTGAACCTCTCAGGGAAAGTTATGCAACTTGTTATTTTTGGGATGCTTCTAAGTTTGAGAAATGTGTCTTGGAGGTCTGCATTGATTTGGATGACATTTTGTATAAGAAAAACAAATCGTCCAAAAATAATTGGTTTAGGATTTTTGTTTGTATTAGTCAAATACTCCATGGCAGTAGTACGAACAGAAAAAGGTTAAGTTCCACACTACACATTTCCCAGGGGAGGATCATAAGCCCAGTTGAAAACACATAATCAAAACTCATCCCCAGTGTAGATGGTTATCTATCAGGTGTGGAGTAGCTCTCCAACATTATCTTCTCCCCAAATCTTTCCAGCACAGGAGCTCCATGTCTGAAAACCCATTTATTTTAGGGGATGCTTAGGCATAATAGTTAAGTGCTCACACTGAGACACATACTGGGCTCTAAGCTATGTTTTAGTGGCAGGACCATAGGAGAACTACTTTGTATCTCCATGTTTCAGTCTTCTCACCTATGAAATAGCATTCTTATGAATTTTGAATACATCAATATCTGTAGAGAGCTTAAAATACCACCTGGCCCCTGGAAGTGCTGGTTCAATCTTTAAATTCAGCTCAGATGTCTGAACTTGGGAGTTTTGTATAAAACCCAGCGAACCCGAGGAAAAGTAAGAACAAGTAATTATTGTTAGTCACGTACATGTTAGCATGGATTAATTCCCATCTCTGTTCCAAAAAGCTCTGGGAATCATGAAGACTTTGGGAACCTAGAAATACAGGGAGTCTGAGGAATGGATGCCGATGTGGGAGAAAAGGCAAAGCAAATGTTTGCTGACTCAGGATTTTGCTTTGGAGAAACCTCTACCTTGTACTGTGTTTCTTACAGTTTCTGTTGGCAAATTCTTAACTCATTATTCTTATAATTTCCTTATAATTTGGCTAGTGTTGTCTTTCATGATGACAGATCATAGAGACCTTTCTGCCTTGTTGGGGTGAAAATCAAGAGGTACTTTCAGCACCTTTTCTCTTATAAACTTTGTCATATTCGGATAGATATGGGCATCTTGGTTTATTAGTCTTGTGCTACTTGAGGTTAACATCAGCTTTTCTTAACAAGTGAGTTAGTTTTAACCATTTTGCTGTTTTTCTCTTTCATGACGATCCCTCATAGTAGTGAGTTCTCAAAGTTGACCATGGATTGAACTTACCTGGAGGCATAAGACAGAGGTTTTTCCAGTTTCACACCAGTTTCTGATTAATTATGGGAGAGGGGCTGAGAATGTGTGATTTCAACAAATTTCAGGGTGGTACTGATGCTGGTGGTTCAGAGACCAACCACATTTTGAGAACCACCCCTCCTATAGTAGCTGCATTATTAAGTGCACATTGAAATTATCTGGGACACTTAAAAGAAAAACGAGATAAAACAAAACTACAAAACCCTGGCACTTGGGTCCCACCCCAAGAGATCCCTACTTGATTTTTGGAGGTGGCTTGGGTATTGAAATTTTTATTAAAAAACGCAGTGCTTTTAAGCATAGAGGGTTATGACCAAGCCTGATATGATTTAGAGGGGGAAGTAATTTTCTTGTGTATACCCATGATTTTATCTTAAGGGCAGATAACAGAAGGGAGAAAAAAATAAGCTCATTAGTTGCTCCCTGCCCTCATCGCCCAAAAATAAACCCTAAAATTATTTTCTGGTGAGGATGATTGTATTGACCTAATAAGCAAAAGTATTTTTTCCCTAGCCACCTTTGGGAGCCACAGGAAAATAAATTGCTGCTATAGTAACAAGAATGCTCATGTGCAGTTGCGGGAGGCAGTGGGATGAATAACTACTTCTCTTGGCATTATAACCGTTGTGGCCTCTCCTCAGTGCCACCCCCCACACTTTGTAACTTGGAACAGAGGAGTCATGCTTGCTTGCTATGGTAAACCATCAGGGAAGAGCCAAGTGTTTTGTCCACCCAGGGCAAGGGACTCAGGATCAGTTAGAAATTGGGCTATAAAATATGTTAATATACTGTGGAAAAGGCTGATAACTGTGCCTCTTGTCAGACTCTCGGATGAAGACTGTGTGAAAAAAGTTTAACTAGCTGTGGCCTTTATTTGATAAAGTGTAGTTTACTTACTTTCTTTTTTTATTTAAGTGTAGTTTACTTTCTACTTGAGGTTTTTATTGACCATAATAATTCTAATTGAAATAAACATTTTGATTACAGCTCTGTTCCACAACTGCCTAATAGGGAACTAAAATAACTTTCAATAATCATTTTGTCCAAATGGGATTCATTTAGCCTGACAGTTATTCCAGGCATTTATTGGCATGCGGCAGGTTGGGAGTGTTTCCGAGCGTAATTACGGGAACACTTTACACTGGGGTTAACCTTACCAAAATGACAGACTGAAAAGTGGTGTAAAGCAGCAAATAAAACCTATAATCTGCCATATAAACTCATAAATGAATCCCTTTTCTCTACTGTTTCTGATGCCCATGCCTCTAGTTAAAATTAAAAGGAGTTTTCTTTTGAAACTGACAGTCTGGCCGTGGGAGCACACTTTAATGAGGTTACACTGCAAACCTGTGCCGGTGGGCATTTATAGCCCCTCAGTATTCTCTGGATGCAGCTGGGGTGACCTGGGCTGTGATGGATGGCCTGTGGACAGAAATACCTTCTATCCTGCAAAAGTTCCAGTCCCCATCTCTCATCCATAAAGGACTGTTCTTTGTCTTCTTAGATAGGAGGCCAAGGAGATTGAGAGACCAACTTGTTTGGGACATTGGCTCTTCTCTTTATCCTTTTGAAAGAGGGTAATCTATGGCAGGTCTATCTTCTTTCTTGGAAGCCTTTCCCAGATAGCCGTTAGCACCAACCATGGGAGACCTTTGATGTCTCTAATTGGAAACCAGTGTGCTCTTGGATGGGCTTAACATGAGAGGCAATTGTGGCTTCTCAGAGGGTGTTGAGTCATCTTTGTCACATCTGAGATGAATCTTGTTATCCATTGTTGCCAGCAAGCTGGGTTCAATCTGGCGGGCGTTAAAATTGGTTACAGCAGGGATCTGGAACTTTCTTGGGGGTCCTAGATTCTTTCTGGATGAATAGAGATTTGGTGGAATCCTTCTGAAGTTCTAAGGGTGACCTTAAGTCCAACAAAATTTAAGTAATTTCATTATTATCATAATCTGTGCTTCTTCCTTATGTCAGATACTGTCTCTGCAATTTTTGGAAAACTGTGAACCCACACTGCAGAAAATAGTGTTTTTGAGTGATTCAGTGACTCACGGGGGTTTTGGTAAGACAACAGAAATTTACTGCAGTTGCTCTGTGTTGACTCATTAGAAACAGCTGCTCCTCTAAGGAGCGCCTCTGCCGCTCCAGCTAAGATGGCAGAGGAGGGCATTTGGCAGGTGTCTGAGCAACAGCTGCCATCTCCAAATTGCACCCATGATCACCCACTATGGGGTGATGCTTCTGTCTTAAGGGTGCTCGGGCTCACCAGGAGTGCTTTCAATAAGTAGTTACCCACACCTGCAGTCACTCAACTGTTCTGGTCTTCCTGTTCACCCAGGCCAGTGCAACTGCTTTGTTCTTTGAACAGATTTGTTACATTTTCAGTTACTTATACAACTAAAGGTAACTCAACTTA
This sequence comes from Fukomys damarensis, assembly GCF_012274545.1. Taxonomy (NCBI): domain Eukaryota; kingdom Metazoa; phylum Chordata; class Mammalia; order Rodentia; family Bathyergidae; genus Fukomys; species Fukomys damarensis. Next base: position 26,898,756 of record NW_022900916.1, read on the forward strand.
TTAATGGACACTTGGTACTTTTACACTAACACCCAGGTAAGGTAATAAGGTAAACTTTATTATTTTTTATAGCATAACATTCATTGCTACATTTTAGACATACTTGATGATAACACTCATCATAGGGAATTTTCACTGGCACACAATACCTCCCACCTCTGTTTTCTCACTTTCCCCTCCCCTCAAGCCTCCCTATCCTACTTAGGTATAAGAGCTTTGTTTCCACTTTCTCCTTCTATTTTCACATTTTTCTTGTCCTTTCCTTCCTTTCTCCTTCCCCCTCCCACATTCCCATTCCCATTTGAACATTTTCTCCCCATTTCCCAATATCAGTTATACATTTTAGTCAACAAGGTATACTTTACCCTTGGATTGGGAGACCAGAAGGACAGTGTTACCTGTGATTAGCAAGCAATTACTGTCTTACCTTAATCTAGAACACAAGTTACCATAATCCATTGGAATACTGTACTTCAGTGCCAACCCTGCTAATACTATTCTGTATTTAATTGATGTTCTTTCAGTGCCCATCCAAGAAGTGATCTGCTTCCTTTTATGTGCCTATAGCTCCTCCTATGGCCAAGAGTTATCTGGTATCTCATGCAGACTAAAAATATAAATTCAGTTAACATTGCCAAGAAGCATTTACAGTATACTGATTTGTGTTATAAGTTTTTTTTTTTTTTTGTAAAGCACTGGATCTCCTCAAAGGTTAAGCCTGATATATTAGAATTTTGAATTACATAAATGTTCATATTTGCCTCAACTTCCATGTAAATAAAAATAGGATCTAGAAAGTGTTTAAAGTGGTTAAGCCACACACCCTTGTAAAGGAAGTATTTCTATAGACCCCTAAATCCTTCAGTGGGAATAACCTGGAAAAGATTGCTCACAGTGTGACATATGAGATTACCATATAATTTGTTCTTAAAACTAAAGTGGTCTTGCTTTTCTGAGCCTGGACACAAAATCATCTTTCATTTGCATGGCAGCCTTTCCTTGTTGTATTAGAAGCTATTAGGGGCTGTATACTTAATCTTTACAGAAGTCTTTGGAGTCTACAACTTTTCATAACCGCTCTGCATACTCCTCTTGCTTCCACCTCCAAAGCAAAACTGGCCTTTATATTATAGAGGAGAAAGTTGATATAGCACAACTTTCTGGAGGAATGGTTAGAGCATGAAATGAAGACATGGCTTTCCACCTGCAAAATCAAGGCTATGGATTTTTTTGTTTTGGTACTGGGGATCAAATTCGGAACCTTGCACTTGTGAGGTAGGCAGCAGCACCACTGAGCTAAATCCCCAGCCCAAGGCTATGGATTAAATACTGTTAGGAACAATTAGAAATCATGTCTTTCTTGGATAATTTTCTTGTCTATCTCTTTGTGAACACAAGTTTGACAGAACTGGGACAGACAGAAAACAGAACAGTTTATTATAACCAACATTTTTAGGAACCCATATATCTCTTTTATAGGAAGAAACAAATCTATAAATTTACAGGAGACCAAAAGTGGAGGAAAATCTACTGAAGGGTACAGAGGAAGGATCCTGTTCTAAGCTTTGTAGAAAACCAAATGAATAAACATTACAATGAAAATTTAATTCTAGAATTTTTGGACTAAATAGACTTGTGTGATGTTTTAACAAATTATAATGTAGCAACCCTGTGCCATTTGGGGAAATCTGGACCATCTCCATGACTGTATCAACTTTGAACTTCCGTAATTGTGACTGTTGTAGACAATGACTTTTTTTGTTTGCATTTTTCCTTGTGGTCCTGGGGAAGTCCTTGACTCTCTGCTAGCTTAATTCCCAGCCCAGGCCTGTCCTCAGGTCAAAACCATGTACTCTGGAGGAGGTACTGTTGACCTGCAGCACCAAAGTACCATATTGTGTTGGTTCTTGGTTCCACATATGCATTGTCTTGGCTTTCTTTTACCTCTGGAGGGGAATATTCATTGACCACTAATTTCTTTTCTGAATATTTCAGTATTTCTTTCCATAGTCCTTTGATTTTTAAGAAGGAAAGATGAACACCAGTCAATTCTTAGTAGAAATGCAGTTACAAAAAAAAAAAAAAGACTGCATTATTTGAGAAGAATGAGTGTTCTCCCAGTTACAGGAGAAGGGACAGGTTGATTTCAGTTCCAAGCAGCGATTTTCTGTATGAGGTCTTATCTTTGTTTATTGGACACCTATTGCTTCCTTCTTGCTCAGGGTCCATCTGTGCTTTTTGTTATCTAGGCCCTTCCTGGGTGCCACCCTGCTTATCATTGTTACAAATTGATTTATAGTGCCCTCTGTTCAAATCTTAACCCTCACTTTCTCAAAATGTAACCTTATTTGGAAATGTCTGTTGCAGGAATAATTAATTAACTTAAGATCTTATTGGAGTAAGGTGGGCCTCTTGCTGTCCTTATAAGAGGAGAAAGTTTGGAGATTAAAGCATAGATGCAAGGAGGATGATATGTGAAAACGACTCATGCCGCCACTTCTGAGGAACTATGGAAGTTGAGACTGAAATAGATTCTTCCTAGAGCAGTGGTGGCAAACTTACCATTGAAAGCTCTAAAAGGTTCACCATCATTGTGCTAGAGCCTTCAGGGGGAATATGGCCTAGCCAACAGGTTGTATGGGACTTAGCCTTCATAATTAAAGACAATAAATTTCTGTGCTTTGTTATGACAGCCCCCCAAAACAAACATACTTTTATCAACACTGCTCCTCCACACACACACACACACACACACACACACACACACATACACACACACACCCTTAAGTGACAAGAGCTTAGTTGAACTACATATCTCCAGGCTATGGTGGGATTAGCATACGTGAAGGATCCTGTGCTATGTTTTGCTGAAGTTCATGTCTGAGAAACCTATGCCATGTACACCTCTGCTTACTGAAAGCAGATACCACCCTTGTAGACAGTTCTGCCTCCAGGCATGCAGCAACTTCAGCAGAGCACATGCTAAAGCCCTGTGTTTCTTCCCCAAGCACATGTGCATGTTGGCATGGCCTTCAGTGCCAATCATGTGGACATTTCTAGTTTGGGGACAGGCTAATGAAGGGGTGTTTTATAGGAGGGGGAGGACAGTTTCAGTTGAGGCTGAGCAAAAAAGGGCTGAGTTTGAGGATAAAGAAAAACCTCTTCCCACACATCCAGCAATTCACATTGTGCAACTGGCAGGTGAAGATTGTTCCTTCTACTGAAACCTGACTCTGTGGTCCTTGTAGGCATTACATCTCAACCTGCTCATAGAGGATTCTGTAGCAAGTACCACTTTTTACAACTTCCTTTCCTTCACTCTAGGAGAATTGCCTCAAAAATCTGTCTTCATTGACTGGAAAAGAACCCATTTATTATTGTTTTCATACTCAAGAGAATGTGCAGGCCTCTCTGGAAACCATGCTGTTACAGGAGAAGGGAATCAGGAAGGATACATTTTTGTTCACAGCAGCACTTTGAGGGGCTCGTGTCCAGCGAGGCACATTTGTCTCTGAGAGTAAACTCTAAATTATATTAACAAATTAACATTTTAAAATTAAAGCTGGCATTTCTGACCTGCCGGCTGGTAGCCACGATCATGCTGAAAGTGACATCATTTATGACACTGGCAGTTAAGAAGCCCAGTGTTTGAAGTCATAAAACAGTTTCCAGGCCTGATTTAATATCGATTTTGCTGTCAGGCTAACTTTCCTTTAATATTTAAACAAATGTTTAATGTTTAAACAGCTTGATTTTCCCCTTTTCATTTTTCTGTAGCTTTAACCCAGTGTTCTCTATGTTGTAATAATTTCCCCCTTGGGCCAGCTTCCATGATACACTAACCTATCTGTAGCAGTATTCTCTGATTTGTCGTCCTAACGCGCATCATGAATCTAAGTGTTCTTTTTCTTTGAGATGGAATGACCATCTCCTTACTGTATATTCGTATAATTTCTGCTGTATGATATATTGTATTTTACAGTAAAGGTATATTATTAGACACATAGGTACAGACAGTCCTGTAAGCAGAGGACGACTTCGCACATGTAGACCTAAATTGTTCACTGAATGTGGCCCGCAGCTTTGGTGACAAGCATATCAGACCTGCACGAAGGAGCTGAGCAGGCATGGTCGCAAGGACTGCGGTTTCACACCAAGGCAGCTTCTTGTTTTACACATTTCAAGGGGCAGGGCACATTTTATTTGTTTTCTACTGTGCTAAAATAAAATGATAAAGACTTTTTGTCCACACTTTATTTATGTAATTGTCATGGAAATTGCTTATAAGGGAACAAAATGCGATACAGTAGGAATCGGCCTGTGTGACTTTCCAAAGGAAAGTGAAATTCATGAAGTACTCTGTCTGGAGTCACTTCCCGTTGCCCTTCCTTCTCCTGCCACATTCAGATGAACTAATAAATCACCCAGCACAAACCAGCTAGAATGGAATAAAGCAGGTAAGTTATGATAGGTTCAGGGCAAAGGGGGCAATATTTTGTTTTAATAGGGAGTCCTTTACCCCTTGTGTTCTTAATTTAGACATCCTGTATGTTTTTTTGGGATTTTTGGAATTTATCCATTTCTCTTTTTGCAGAAGTGAAAGAGCAGCCACTTTATAAACTGTGTAATGTGAGGATTACAGATCTCTCATTTGTCTGTTCTCATTTCTATCTGATGTATTTTTCAAAACAATGGTCAAAATTCTGAATTTTAAAATATTACTTGGCCAGAGACTGAGCTTAAAATTCCAAGGACCAGATGGGCTTTCTGTTCTCTGTGATAATTCCCTAATTAGTATGTCTCACCTGGTTTTTTACTTGCATGTTTTAAACATATAAGGAAAGTCTGTGGCTTTTGAATGACCCCCTAAATTACAATTATTCATTTTCCTGAGTGCTTTGTGTAGAACTGCCAGATCCCATCCTACCAAATCCAAGTTTGCTTCATTTGTTAGAAAAACAGGGGAATTGGTTTTATGAAGCTGGTCTTGATCTACAATTCAGTTTTTTATATGCTCCTCTCTTGGGATCTCCCGTGCTTCATTTGTGATGCTACAGAGTAATTTCTGCATCTTTGTGGAAGTAAAGGTAATGTTCTTAGCTTCAAATGACAGTGTGACAAAAAGATTTTCAATTTAAAAGGCAGCAGCCAAAAAAATAACCTTGATCTTTCAGGCACATAGACTGAATGAGAGAGAGAGAGAGAGAGAGAGAGAG
>NW_022900916.1:26904453-26918324 GCF_012274545.1 Fukomys damarensis
GGGGGAGCAGAGAGAGAGGGAGAGAGGAAAGAAAGGAATAGGAGGTGGGAGAATATTCATACTGGACCGTGCAACAACATCCTTTTTGTTCTGTGGCTTTCAAAAAGCCTTTTCACAAAGAGTAATCCTGAAGTACTCAGAGCACGACTTGATGGGAGTAGGTATTAGAAATACAGATCCTTAGACCCCACCTCAGACCTAAGGAGTCAGAATTTCTCAGTGTGACTTCTACAGTTTTATAACACTGGAATTTAAGATCCACTGCAATGGATTCTATCATATCCATCCAGGATAAGCAAAAAAGAAAGTGGAGACTCCTTATGAGGTGATCAGTACAAGGAAACAGAAAAGGGAAACCAAGCAATGTTTGACCAACATGACCACCAAACATAACAGAGATCAATGACGAATGGATGAACACCATTTCTAAGTGGGGGTTCTGGCTGACCTGTTTCTCTTTTTCACTGTGACCTCTCCACATTCTTTGTGCCTTTGTTTGAACTTAAATCCTTCCTACTGTGTTTCTTCTTGGGTTTCTGTCATAAGAGACTTCGACAACTTCCTCTTCTATATGAAGAGCTGCTCTTTGTGGATCTCTGGTGAAAGGTGGCCCTAGGAAGTGCCAGTTTCAGGACCCAGTGTGCAACACAGAAAATGGAAACTAAATGAGGTGAGTGTGCAAGGAAGACATAAAAGAGTAGGTGGAAGAAGAACTAGTTGCAGAGGAGGAAGAACCAAGTAGGAGAAGACACAAAATTGAATGTAGGCTGCTACTTTGTCATATATTAGTTGCTAATTTGCTAATCTTTGAGAATTTACTTGCTGGGGTCAAATGGCCTGTGGATTACACATAGGGTGGTTATGATGAAGGAATGCATTTTCTGCCCTTTCTGATAAGCCAAATATAACTTTGCTTCTTCTCCTACCCCTTCCCCAAAATAAGAATAATACTTATGGCTGACACTGTCTGAAGGAGACAGTCTTGGAGCCAAGTCCTGATTGATGACAGGCTGGGATTTATTGGTGGTAATAAGCCTCTGTGATATCGCCAAGCAAGTGAAAATAAAGGTGTAATGATTGAATTATATATTCTCTTTCTGTGATTGAAAATAATATCGGACAACTGACTCTGGTGCCAGACAGATTACATAAGCACAAGTTAAGTGGTAGAATAAAAATGAGTGATTTTCCTCCTTGACTTAAATACAGCACTAAATAGTTGTGCCCTTGAATTCAGCAGAAAGCAATTTCCTCCTCCCCAGTAACAGCTAGGGGGCATTGCAAATGCAAATTGAGTTAGCTTTGCATTTTTAATATTCCACATATCCATAACTCACTGTTGAAATTTCAGAGATATTATTATTACCACTTGGCACATTTAAATTATTTTGCACCTCTGAACTTTTGCTTTAACTTTAACATTGGTGCTTAAGATATGTTTTAATCTATAGAGAGGCCCGTGTTTCACGAGACTCTAGTCATTGTAATTGTGCTCCCAACAGTGTAGGAGAGACTGTCATTTAGTGTGTCATGTTCTCTTTCAAAGGAGAGCTTGTTGAAACAACTCCTGCTAACAGCAACAGATAAAAGCCTCAACTGCTGTATTATGATGTGTAGCCATCTCCTGAAAGAACATAGATGTGCACCATGTCACCCAGAGCAGTGGTATAAGAAGCATCTTGCAGTTCCACAGTGTGTAGTGAGAATTTCATTGTCTAGAGATCAATAGTAACCCAATTCCTTTTTGAAAACCTGTTTCCGTAAAGTGTAACAGGATTAAGCCTATCTTATTGGAAGTGGATGAGACTGGGGAATAGCAAGGAACCAGCATGTCACTTGCTGTTTTTTATAGAGGAAAATATCAGCCTCACATCCCAACTACTTGGGATCATTTATGACCTGAGGGCAGCAGCTAAGTAACTAGTGAGTCAGTCTGTGAATTCTGCTAAATTCTACTGATATATATTCTTCCTATCAGATTCCACTAGGTACGTTAGTCCTTTCAAAAGCTTCTGCTTTGGGTCATGTGCAGAGGCCAGGCTACTACAGAGGTGGCTTCCTGGCTACTACAGAGAAGAGCTGACAAAGGAAGGATAGTGTTTCAGGGAATCAACTGGGATTTCTCCTTCCTTCCTCCCTTTAGTGTCCCTTCCTCTTTCCCTACCTTCCTCCTTTCCTCGCTATCTCTTTTCCTTCCTTCCTTTCTTTTTCTAGGAAATTTGTTAGGGTGCTATGGGAAATAGATTAAGATCTGAGAGAAAAATAAGAAGTTTACCTATACCAAGAAGGAGCCTTATACAACTTGGGATGAGACCAAATTCTTTCATTATTCTCCAAGGTCATTCTTACATTATAGATCAATATACGTTCAAGTTTCACTAACTTGGGTTTGCCTGCACATAGTCTGAATTGTAGATGTTCCCAGTCATGAAGGCTAAAGGGTCCACCTAAAGGCTTTGATGAATATCCAGGTCTGCTCTCTATAGTTCCTCCTTCTACCAAACACACACACACACACACACACACACACACACACACACACACACACCCTCTTTCCAAGTCTGATAAAGGATCAGGTTCATGTTAATGAGCTTCCTTATCCATAAGACATTTACTATGAACACTGTACCTGATCTATAGAGCTGGCCAGTTCCTTCTCTCCTCTTCCCTTTTCGTTTTGGAGTAGGGACGACCTCCTCTGGCATGGTGACTACTATGGCTTAGAAATGGTTTGAGTGTGTTCCCTAAAGGTTCGTATGCTGGAGTTTGATCTTCAATATGGTGACAGTGAGAGATTGTAGGGCCAGGGGGAAGGTAATTAGGTCATTGGGGATGCTAACCTCAGAAGTTAGTGCTGGTCTCAGAGTTATTTTTTACAAGAATGAGTTGTTATAAAGTGAGGCCACATCACATGCTTGGCCTTTTCTGCATGCAGCTATTTCCCTTCCTGTTCCTCCAGTCTGTTGTAAGCGCCCCAAAAGGGACCCTTAGGAGAGGCCAACCAGAATTAGACTTCAGCCTCCAAATTGTGAGCTAAATAAATCTCTTTCCTTTATAAATTAACCAGCTTTGGATATTTTTCTATAGCAAAAGAAAATGGACCAATACATTGAAGATGAAGAATTTTCCTTTACCTTGGCTTTTTTACTGCTTTAGGACCCTTTTGGGCTCTTGCTCATTTGTTCTTCTTCTTGACCTTTAGGAATCCACAGGCCACTCAGAAGCCTTTGGAGCTTCTTAGCTCTAATCTCACTTCCTTGCTGACCAGCCTCAAAGAGTAAAATTGGGAAGGACCAACCTTGGTCTTGGTACGTGGTGTAGAAAAGCCTTTGGTTCCATTATGGCAAAGGGCCTCAATACTCCTTCCCCTCATCCTACTTCCATTTCCTCTTCTCCATTCTGTTTTTTACTTTCTCTGTTCTGTTATTTTCTGTTCCACTGTTTTTCATTTTCTTACTAGAAGAGCTCTGCACTGTCCCCAGAATCCTGTCTTTTTGGTTTGGTCTCTCAAGTTAAATCCTATATTACACACACTAGATATCAATAGCATTTTTTGCTCAAAACAGTTTATTGACTGTCTACATAACAGGCACTGTCCCAGGTGCTGGGGTGTTGTAGTAAGTGGCATGGACAAAATTCCTTGCCTTATATAGCTTATGTTCTACCAGGAAGAAGAAAGCAATTAATTCATCTTGGAAGAATATTATCTAGTATGGTAGCTAGTGATAAGTGCTATGGAAAAAAATAGAGCAGGGTTAATGGAGGATAGGTTGGAGAGCTGCAGATTCAACTAGTACTATCAAGGTAGAACTTCTGGGGAAGAGGATGTCTGGACAAAGGCTTGAAGGAAAGAAAGCAGTTAGCCATGGATAGAGGCCTCTGAGCAGAGGGAACAGCCAGAGCCAAAGCCCTAAGGTGAGTCTAATAAAAAAACCAATAAGGAAGCCAGTGTGGCTGGAGCTGATCGAACAGGACAAAAATTTCAGGGCATTTAGGGGCCCACTGGTCAGGTTGTGGAGATTATTCCAAAGACTCGAGCTTTTGTAATATTTTACTCACTTTGTTTTTCATCAAGTACCAAACACAAGGTTCTCAAGCAGTCTTCCTTATCTCATATATTCAAATGATTTGTAATTAGCATATATAAACTGTACTTAAAACACACTTCCAGAAAGCTCAAAAAGTTAGCTCTCTTTAGCAGTATAAACACTTTTATAAAATTTTTTTCTTTTCATTTTTAGTTATCTTGTAGCCTTCTTTAACCCCATAGTGGATACAACATAATTCATGTCTAAATTTCCCAATTCAATACTGGGTGTGTTTTTTCCTGCATATCACAGGAAAGACAGAATAAAGTCAGTAAGACACAGATACTTGAAAAGAATTGCCTCATTTAATTATTTGGCATCTCAAGCAAGCATTTAAATATTTATCTATAACATGAAAGAATTAAAGTAGTTCAGCTTAAAAAGTATTTTAGCCTAAAAAGTACCAATAAACTCAATGAAAAAAACCAAAAAAAGTAGGTTAGAAGGAGATATCATTATTCTATCTTAAAAATTTAATTAATTGATTATTATTGGTATGAAAATCACAACTAAATTGGAAGGCACAAGATCTTGGCTCTTGACATAAATAGACTATACACAATATATGCATGTTTGTTTCACAATATACTTTTGCGTGTTATATCTCTTTGGATGTTTTAATTCTGTAAGTGGGTCATGCAGGTATTCCTGTTCCCATGTTTCAAAGAGAGGTTATGAGACTTTCCCAAGGTCACACAGTAAAGGGTAAGGGCAAGGCTTAAACCTAAGTCTTCTGACCTTAAAAAGCAATTCTGTGATTGGTTACTGTTACCGATGTTGAGTAAAATTAAGGGTTGGTAATCACAGGTTTAAATTATGTTCAAATACTACATTTATAGCACAGACTATAAATGTACAGTAGAAATGGAGAATAGGGAAAGATTTCCAGGGTCTGGATTAATCACAGGTGGGCCTATGAAGGAGAAGGATGAGAGCTACACCTCAAAGCAAGTACTGCAAGAGTCAGTAGAGCAAGGGAAGAAAGCTCAGTCAGTCTCAGCATGAGCAAGGCTCAGGTCACGAAGCACGCTTTACAGTTCAAGGGGACTAGAGGTCTGGCTTTGTGACTGGGCATTCAGATCCTCCCTGCTGGGAACTCTTTTAAGTGACACAAGTTGCCCATATTACTTTCAAGTCCTCTCTCCTGCCTATTCAGGAATTGAATCCTGAATAATCTAGGAGTGTCACCTCTTCTTTTCCTTCTCAACCTTACACCCCACTAGAAACCTAGCACCCCTTTCTTTGACTGTCATATAAAATTGGATGTTTGGGCTGATTGGCAGTGAGTGCAGGCTACTCAGCAGCAGGGACCAAATAAAAGTGGGACCCAGAGACTTACCTGTGATGCGCAGAAGATAATGAAGACATGAAGGTTGGAATTATAAGTTGTACTCAGAAAGGTTGAAAGTCTGTCTTAAAATGTAGTTTCACTTGAGTGTAGATCCTAGGGGAATGATGGGATCAGATATTTTGGAATCAAATAAGCCTTAGAAGAGCCCATTGTGTTTCATCTTCACACAAACTTTTATTCAGTAATTCCTGTCTCAGAATACCCTGAATAGTGGTCCTAGTGAGGATGGCCACTCCAAAAGCCGTTTAGGAACTGAGAAAGACAGAGACTAATTTATGCAGAGAGAGTTCTATGCATTTATATTCACTTTCTAAATTTCAGTAGTTTTGCAAATTATGAAACGCTGGCTGCTGCTCCTCGTCTTGTTCTGTTTAGCGGTGGACCATTGAATGCCAGCCATGCATCATCACTCATCCACCAAGTATGCAGTCTGTACTCTTCCCACAGCCAAGGGGGCAGTGGATTCTCATTTTTAAGACAGGCAAACAGTATGAAAAGTGAAATAATGTTTGAAAAGTTTAAAGAAAATTATCTTTGTTCCTTGAAAGCTTATTCTCATGCATAATTTCTCAGGACCTGGAGCAACTCTCTTCCCTCAGAAGCCTGTGTATATGTGTTTACATTCACTTAATGATTGCTTCCATTTTTCCCCCTCCTGGCTTGTTTGCCAAACTGGATCCACTGGATCGTATCATCCTGTTACCTACCTTAATCTTTCAGGATTTTATTTCTCTCACATTCTTAAATTACCTGCAAGCTGTGAGGAGATGCAGGAATGGAAAATGTAGTTTTACAAGGAAGATCCTTTCTCCAAACAATATCATGCTTCTTTTTCTTCTGCTTAGCCCTGGCTCTTAGTCCCTCTGATTTTGTTTGGGACTATGGCAATCATCCTGAAGCCTCCTCCATATTTCACCAGTGGTGAAGAGTAGGGCCTCTGTAATTCTTAGGGATAGAAAGCAGATTGGTGGTTACTAGGAGGTAAGGGGTGGGGGAAGAGATGCTTAAAAGGCACAAGGTTTCCTAATGGAGATGGTGAAAATATTTTGGATCCAGGTAGTAGTCATGGGCACACAATACTGTGAATGTATTAAATGTCACTGAATTATATACCCTAAATGATTGAAATCATGAATTTATGTTATGTGGATTTTACCATCATTAAGAAAAAAGAATAGGGTTTCTGGATCTAGAAGTTGCTGGATACCAGTTCCAACTCCATTCCTTATGAGCTATGTCACTTTGGGCAGTGTCAAAGTGTCAAAGCCTTGGTTTCTCCAGCTGCAAACTAAGATGCAAACTTTCTTCTATTTGGTAGAATTACTGTGAAGATTATATAAGCTGGTATATGATCTGTAGTGCTTAGTGATTATTTTCATGCTATAAACATTTTTCTTTATAGCTGATAAAAGAGCGTCATGTACAAGTTGAGGTGGGGGCCTCTTCTCTAAGAGATACCATCTTTTCTTGTCTGAAAGAAATCAAAGACTCATCTCTATTTTTTTTGTGTTGTTGTTGTTTTTGTCCTTGCATCCACATTGCTGGATCTAGTTTGACATGGAAGCAGAGATCAGATCAGTAATTTTACTGCTTTTTTGTGTGTGTGCCAGAAACCTAATTGTACCAAGCCACATGATTATTCTGGGCTTTACTGATGATTGGAGATATTCTCAGGAGAGGGCGACACTGCACGGTATGAAGCCCTGGTGATGTTGCCTTCTTTTCTCTTTCTAGTATTTTCCTGTGGAGCCTCTCCTTTTTCCTCTTGTGCTCTCACTCCTGTCCTCCTCCTATCCCCTCCTCATTTCTGAGGTATGCCCCCTTTTTCTCAGCCTCATGTTCTAGGACTCCACTTCTACACCTACCACTTTTCAAAACATTTTCCACACCAGGATGAGTGGCTCTCCCAGGAAAATATTCTGTTAGGGAGGCTCAAATTTCAGAGGAGGAAGACACTTCACTGAGCCCATTGGTATATAGGGTCAAATTTAACCAGCACTGAACCCTAGGTGAGGAGTTAGTGATATCTGGTAACACTGTGTGGGGACTATGCTGCTCCCCAACACATGAACAGTCATCTTGCTGTGATAGTTATCAGCCATGAAGACAGAACTGAGATAGCTTTTCCTAAGACCACCTTATTACGATTATCGTATAGGTACAAAGGCTGCCATTAGTCTGTATAGCGATATGGATCATATTTTCCTGGAAAATGCAGCCCATCCCATGGCATAAGGATTGTCAACTAGACTGAAGGCTGTAGTTCAATGTTGGTTCCCCAGGTGTACTCCTTGAACAGTGAACAGACTCCTCAGCTATTCATGGCAGCCCTGTAAGTCTGTGTTGTCTTTGGGATTAAACTTGACCAGGAGCTCCTTTCCCCATATTTGGTATTTTTTGTGCTGAAATTATTGGTTACAGAAATAATAAATCAAAACAGTAATTGGGATAAAAGTATCACCTCTAGAAGTTAAGATATTTAGTTTACAAAGAACTCTGAGATCATCTTAAAGTCATACATTTAAAAATTTTTTTAAGATCCTACTACTAGTCACTACATTAAAGGTTATTGTTCTAATGGGTTACTTAGGTTAGGAAAAAAACAAGTTTTATCTTCTATCCTAATTGGTGAGTCGTGTGAGAACTAATCAGAAACCTGTGCTGTGGCCTCCATTAAGGCACCAGATGTATTTGGCTGGGAAGGAGAGATTTGTTGAATAGCTCCAACCTTTAAGTGCAGAGGATAAATGGATGATGACATCATTATACCTTGACAAATAGAAATTATATCAGGCCCTTCTTTTCCTTTTCATTACCAAGGATGATTTATTTGAGTGGCTTTCAATTCATAAGCCTATGGATTGTCTGTAAAGTTAAAAACCTTTTAAATTTGTAACATGCCATGGAGATGGTTAATAGCATTCATGAGCCAGGCTATGTAATGTTATCAGAGCTGTTTTCTCAGAAAAGGTGCACTATAAACAGGTGTTGGGAATTTATAGCAAGCAAATTTATAAGCTGCATATGCCTGGCCTTATTTCCCAACCGACCATAATGCTAAGTTATCATAAGTGACATGACATGTGACCCTGTTCCATTTCATCTTCATCGCATACTGAATGATATTGTAAGGTCTTGGAATGAAAACTTAGAGTCAATAGAATTGTTTGTATCATGAAAAATAAGTGCAGACTCTTTCATAACCTTTGTTCTCATAGAAAATTCTGTTTTTGTTGCTTTAGTTGATTATTTTTAGTATGTGCTCCCTCAATGTCTGGGGATGCCCATGAAATTTTCTCTTATTACTCAAGATTCCATCTGCCTTGTTCATCCTATTTACTGAAGCCTATGAATTAGAATCCCCAAAAAGAGGAGCATGCATGTGTTTGGATAATCTATCCTTGCAGTTTGATCACAATGACAAAATAAATCCTGTATGCCCAGGGATGAAATTTGAATGGTTTGGCCACAACAGGAGATTAAAAAGGTAGATTTAAAAAAAAAATCTGGGACCCAAATTAGGGAACTGAATGATTGCATGAAGAGAGGAGGGGTGCGTGTGTGTGTGTGTGTGTGTGTGTGTGTGTGTGTGTGTGTACATGCTTATGCTCCAAGGTGGGGAAATGTGGGTGTGGGAGTGAGATGCTGGTGGGAAAGAGGATGAAATTTGGGTCATAACTTAGTGGTTACAGGATATTTTTATCATGACTCCTTTCGTACTTGGGATAGGAGGAAATTAGAATAAGACTTGCTGAAGGAAAAGATATGTTGGGAAACAGATAAGAAAGGAATTGTCAGTGAAGACGGGCACAGTCTTCAGCAGGTTCTTGGGGTAGGTGAGCTGGCAATGGAGGGCCAGAGAGTGAAGAGGTGGAATTAGGCTCCTTGGTTCAGTGAGAAAGGTAAAAAGGTCGTCATCGGGTTTGGAGTGTGCAGGCGCAGCAAGCAAGGATGCAGTGAGTTTCCTACTGCAGCAGGCAGCAGGTAGAAGGTCGCAGAACTCCTGTTAAATGGGGCATAATTCGAGACTGTGATAGAATCCCAGAGCTGAGGGAGCTTGTGGGTAAGCCATCATCAGCACTGACAGCTCCTCCCTGCCCCTTGTTTCCAAGGCTTGTGGAGTGCTTTCGGCAAGGCTGACAAATCTCCCCATGAACCACATAGCTGAGTGGCTGTCACACAGTAGACAGGATTATGTTGTAAGTAGAAGCCCACGAGCGAACGTGTCATGTGGCCGATGCCCTTCTGGTAAGCCGGCCATACCCCGCCATTGGGAGGAGGCTACTCCTGCCAATCCTGGCGCTTCCTGCCCTTTACATCACAAGCCGCTGTTTCACTTGGTGCAGTGCTAGTTAACGTCTCTGGCACATATTTTATTTTTCACGTATTTTATGGTCCTGTACTGTGTTTATGCTGCATCTGTTCCCCCATCTCCCTGCCGCAGGTCCCAGGAGTTCCTCAGAGGGCCAGGGTTACTCTGTGGCATCTTTTACAGGTATCAATGCATCTTCTATTACAGTATACAGCTTTTGACTCTAAAACTTAGAGAATGTAGGGTCTAGGAGAAACAAATAATCAGGAAGGTGTAAAATATAAGGCCAAGGAGAACGGGTTGAAGAAATTGAGATTATTTACTTTTAAAATGAGAATAATAACTGGTATCTTAATATTATCCAATGAAATTGCTAAGAGCTGTTATCTGAGAGGTTATTATAAAAAATTCAAAATCACCAGCTCCTAACAACACACATTTGACTTGCCTCCCTTGGCTTTTTCTTTTTAATAAGAAAAGATTCTGCTGTTTTGCTCTCATTTATTCATTTACCTTGGAGGTGAGGAGTGTGGCAAATGAAGAGAATGAGGTAAGGGAAAGCAATTCCATTTTGTATTCTAGAACCTTGGGGAGCAAACCTTGAGTAGCAGGAAGGGAAAAACTTGTTATTAATGTGGAGTTGAGGCCGAGTATACAGAATTTCTGGGCCCTCAGAATTACCTAATTTCTTTTATTGCTTCCCCTAAAATCCAGGAGCTTATTTTAAAACAGAGCTCCTTATCTTGTCCTTAATTCATTCCACTAGTGAGACCTGGGAGAGTGGGCCTGAGAATGGCCAGCCATTCTGGGCTTTCTGTTTGGCGTGATGCACATGGCAAGATCATGGTGGGAGTATCCAAACCCCAGCGTAGCACCTGACCCAGAGGGATTTCTGGAGAAAGGCTGGTGGAATTCAATCTACTCTTTCCAATTTTAAATAGGACTAAGGAAGATACTAAACTTTGAAGAACTACACTTTTAAGAGCAGATCTTAAACCCAAACTCTTGACTTTCTGGCATATAGAAAGTTGTGGAAGTAGAGAAAACTGTGGAAAATTTCTAATACAGTCTTACATAGAAACAATTTGTTTTAGCTTTATAAAGAATTGTAGTTTGTAAATAGCCAGAAAGCCAGGGAAGTTGCATTTCTGCGTACTGTAGTTCCTAAGGAACAAAGGTGATGCGATGAAGTTTACATAGCCCTACATGGACAAGGTAGAGAAGTGGAATGATTCTTTGTCTAGGGCCACCTGTTGCTATAGGTTGAATAGTGTCCAAAATATGTTGAAGTCCTAACTGCCAATACCTATGAAGATGGCTTTATTTGGAACAAGTGTAGATAGGGTCATTAAGGCAGCAATTATAGAAAGGGTAAATTAGACCCAGAGAGAAACAGGGAAATTGCTATGTGGAGATTGAGGTGATTCTGGTGTAGCCAAGGAATGCCAAAAACTGCCAATAAACTACCAAAAGCCAGAGAGAAAGGCAGAGAATAGATTCTTATATCCCTCAGAAGGACCCAGTGTTGCTGACCCTTGATTGACAATATGAACTTCCAAGCTCCAGGATTGTAAGACAATAAAGCCACTGATATGTGACATTTATCATGTCAGTCCCCAGAAACGAATACATCTGGATAACTAAATCAATTTCTGCTTCCTTCAGCAAATGTAACCCTGGAAATGAGTCTTAACTTTAGTAATGGGGCTCTTCTCTCTTCAAGGATAGTTACATGTTTCACATTCTCCAAGTTTCAGAAGTTTGCAACACATTTCAGACAGACCCTTACCCCACCCCATGACATCCCACACTGAACCATACTTTTGGAATTGGGTATTTATTTTCCAGAAGCTGTAGATAGCACTATGTTTTGTTTTCCAAGTAATTTTTTCCTCAAATTTCTCTTTGCCATCTCCTTAGCTGAAAATAACCACCATTGTGACCATGGATACTAGGTGCCATTTTGGTGTTCTAGCTTCCAGATGTTTGGGGATGGGTTTACATCTGGGAGACATGAAGTAAATATCATTATACTTTTCTTCATGGAAAATTACATAGGGATAAACAAATTGTTTTCTTTGTCTTCTGATGCAAATCATACTCCAACATTCTTTTGTTCTTCCAACAACAAAAACAAGTGTTTTGTCAAAAATTGGAGTTAGATAAAGGGGTAGTGGCAATAACGGGAACGGTGTAAGCTCATCACCTTTTTGTCAGTATGTATTTATGTGCAATTATTTTCTATTTTTCTGTAGGATGTGCCAAAGACAAAATGTGGAACAAAATTTATTCCCAACCATAGTCTTCAGCTCTTGGTCACCATCATCAGAGGATACTTACTTTGTACCTATGCAGGCAGCTAGTTTTTCTTACCTCCTTTTTATACCATTCAGACTCATATTCACTATCATAAGGGTTTAGGACTTTGCCAGCTGGGAGTCTGAAAGCAAGCTTCAACTTTCTCTGTTATTAGATTCATTAGGCAAATCCTCCTATGCCACATGCAGCCAGAGCCCACTTAAAGTTCCCATCTCCTTGTAGCCTATAATCATGGTACTTTCAGAGAAACTGGCTGTTTCCCACTTGACTTTTAGCTGAGTCTGCCCAGGGAAGCCCTGTCCACAGTGCTTGTTCAGTGGGAAAGACTACAGGCTGCCCTTCCTCACACAAGGACCCCTCCCTATGCCTCCTGCAGTCTGTAGCTTTGGAAAGCCAAATGGTCAAAGCCCCAGGGGCTCAAGAGCAGGGCTCTTTTTGGACAAGCCTAGACACTGAAGTCTTTTTCTTTATATATTTTTTTCCTGTTTCATTGTCCTTTCATTCTGAAAGGAACAGGCAGGTGGTAGGATAATTTACCTACTGCCTTTGTATGTCCTGGGCTCTGCATCTGCACTTAATAGGTGTTTACCACCTGATTTTTCCTCTATAGTAAACTCAACCATAATTTAAAGCATAGCTCATGTGTAATGTTCATGCTGGCAAAGACAGCTAGCTATGAGCTGATTAGGTATTCTCTCTGCCTTACCCACAGACCCTATCTTGGTTCATGTGGCAGTAGGCCCAATAAACCAAACTGTCTTGTATCTAGACATGATCAGTGATGTAATTCTGACCAATGAGATAAACATAAAGTTCTATTGGATGCGTGTATCATAATGTTTATTGTTTTCTTCTTAAAAAGAAACAGTTTCAGCTGAAACTCTGTTTTTTTTCTCTCCTTCCTCATCTTCCAGCCAGGCTTGTGGATGTGATGTCTACAACGGCACCATTTGATAAAGCTTTCTGGGATGATGGGCACATGCTGTGTCAGCTCTGTCGAACAGAATAGGCAGCTCTGTGTGGCTAGTGAGCATGTAAGATGTGGCTAGTGTGAGAGAGAAGCTGCAGTTTTTACTCAATTTCATGTAACTAGGTATCTACCTGTGTCCAGTGACTCTGTATTGCACAGAGTAGGAAAGTGCAGTATCCTTTCAGGCAAGAGGATGAAAGCATTACTCTATTTTCTGGGGGGAGTACTGGAAATCTAACCCAGGGCTTTCATACTGAGCTACATCAGATACCCAGGTACCACCCCAAGAGGAACCAGTTCTTAATGAAGGTTGAATTAGAAAATAATGATTCTATACGTGAGTTTCTCTAGAGTGAGGGAGTGTGGTGTTTCATTATGAGAGTCCTTATCAGCATTTTGGGTTCACACTTTTTCTTTTTTTAACAACAACAAAAAATTGAACAGACATAACATTATTATGCATATTTGTGGTGGGGTTTACTGTGGTATATTGATACATATATACAATGCACAATAATCAAGTCAGAATAATTAACACGTGTATCACCTTGCATTTTTAAATGTTTGTTCAGCAATGTAGGTGTGTGCTTATATCCTAAGCATGATGTCTAAATGTTTGGGCAATGGAATCACACTCCTAGGGTTTGCATCCCAGCTGTGCCACATGCCATGTGGTCTTAGGGAAGCCAATCACTTTATGTGTTTTGGTTTTCTTATCTGTAAAATGGGGATAATCATATTTTCTACCAGAGGATTTTACCTTTCTGTACTACTTTTTCTAGTATTTAGGAGCTACTTTTTTTTTTTTTTTTTTTTTTTTTTTTTTGTTTT
>NW_022900916.1:26924082-26932872 GCF_012274545.1 Fukomys damarensis
TTTTTTTTTTTTTTTGTGAACCCTTCTTCTAGTTAGCCTTTCTTAAGAGGGAAAACACCTTGATAGCAATTATTTTTGGCTAGAGTAGAGGTGATAACTTTTAGCTATCATAATACAATAAAGTTAGGGATTTTAATAATCTAAAATTCTAGACTACTAGGGTCGGCATGGGCCTAAGAAATCTTCTAGTTGACACCTTTAGTATTGATAGGAAAACCTTGATTAAAAGCAGCCAGGAACGCTGGATCTTAAAGTTTTAAGAGATTTGAGTATTTAACTCAACATGCTTAAATAATTCTATAGAACATACTGTACTACTTTCTTATTTCAGCTGATAATGGTTTTCCAAATATGCTTATCCCAACTCCATGGATAAGAAGAGTTGATATGAGATTCAAAAGTTTTTCAAAAATGAGGGAGCTGTTTTGAGAACACATTTATGGGTCAATAGGAGACAGAAAAGGTGGTTGTGGGGCTCTGTTTCTGATGTTAAGGCCACCATCTGCCGTGGGTGCTCGGGGTAGAGTTGTAGCACTGTTATCACTGCCATATGACCTTGGGTAATCACATAAAATCCTTCAATCCTGTGTTCTTCACCTCAGAATGAGGGATTCTAATGTGTGCTTTCAAGTCTGGGCCTGAGAATCAGATGAGGTGTCTTCAGTGAAGCAGTTTGTAAAGCATGTGTTGCTCCAATAGAGCAAGGCTTTTCACATTGTTTAGGAAACATGACTTACAATTCTCTCTCCAGTGGAGTTAGACCTTGACAAAATTCTGTGCTTAGGAACATAGAGGCGCATTAGAGATCCTTAAGCAACCCTCGTGCTGTGTATATTTTTGGCATCTCTTATGAACTGTAGAAATTGGCATGGTAAACTTAGATGCATCTCCACTTCTAGAAATACAGTCTGGAGGAGCAAACATGGCAGCTGGTAGGCAGCTTTGGTGTGCTTCTGCGACCGTGGCGATGGCGCTGCTGCTCATTTACCAGGTTCCCTCTACCTCTGCCCAAAGAAAGAAGGAGATGGTGTTATCTGAAAAGGTTAGTCAGCTGATGGAATGGACCAATAAAAGACCTGTAATAAGAATGAATGGAGATAAGTTCCTGCGCCTCGTTAAAGCCCCACCAAGAAATTACTCCATTATTGTCATGTTTACTGCTCTCCAACTTCATAGACAATGTGTTGTTTGCAAGCAAGCTGATGAAGAATTTCAGATTCTGGCAAACTCTTGGCGATATTCCAGTGCATTTACCAACAGGATATTTTTTGCCATGGTGGATTTTGATGAAGGCTCAGATGTATTTCAGATGCTAAACATGAATTCTGCTCCAACTTTCATCAACTTTCCTGCAAAAGGGAAGCCCAAACGAGGTGATACATATGAGTTGCAGGTGCGGGGTTTTTCAGCTGAGCAGATTGTCCGGTGGATTGCAGACAGAACTGATGTCAACATTAGAGTAATTAGACCTCCAAATTATGCTGGTCCCCTTATGTTGGGATTGCTTTTGGCTGTTACTGGTGGACTTGTATATCTTCGAAGAAGCAATATGGAATTTCTCTTTAATAAAACAGGATGGGCTTTTGCAGTTTTGTGTTTTGTGCTTGCCATGACATCAGGTCAAATGTGGAACCATATTAGAGGACCACCATATGCTCATAAGAATCCTCACACAGGACATGTGAATTATATCCATGGAAGCAGTCAAGCCCAATTTGTAGCTGAAACACACATTGTTTTTCTGTTCAATGGTGTTCTTTAGGCATGGTGCTTTTATGTGAAGCTGCTACCTCTGACATGGATATTGGGAAATGAAAAATAATGTGTGTAGCTGGTATTGGACTTGTTGTATTGTTCTTCAGTTGTATGCTATTTTCAGATCTAAATATCATGGATATCCATACAGCTTTCTGATGAGTTAAAAAGAATTCCAGAGATTTGTAGACACTGTGCTAATGGAAACTGAAAAACAAGAAATATGTGTGTATTTGAAAAGAAGAATGCAACTTGTGTATTTTATATTACCTCTTTTTTTTCAAGTGATTTAAATAGCTGATCATTTAACCAAAGATGTGTAGTGCCTTAACAAGCAATTTCTTGTCAAAATCGTGAAGTATTTAAAAATCACTCTCTTCTTAAACTTCCCTTCCCAGTTTTATAAAACATTTAATTTTGTATAAGTAAGTACATTATAAAGTTTAAAACTACTACATTTTAATTAGAACAAAGCTCACTACTATTTCAGTTAACATTTTGATTATCTGATTTTATATTCTTTTCCAAAGTGGAGAATAAAAGTTCTGACCAAGTATTCCCACATATCCATGCTACAGATAACTGCATCAGTAATTCATTCTTAGCTTTTCTATGTTTGCATGGATGTGTATATTTTACACATTTTTCCTTGGACTGAGAAATATGTACTTTATGGTCTTTTGAAACTGGAATATTATTCTTGAAAATACAGATCTAGCCTTTAGAAAAATTAGTCAATCTTCTTTCTGCATCATTTCTACTGAAATACAGTGCTATCTATGCTTCTTGATAGCTGCAAATATTAAAAATATCTCTAAATATAGAATTATAATTTCTGCATGTCTATAGTGTTCACTACCTTGTATTTGGAAAGACTTCAGATTCATCCTATACCCTTAATTTTCTTTTATTTAAAGTGACATATCTCTAATAATAATATACATTAATGCTAAAAGTCAGTGTCATCTGGATGCAGTGGCACACACCTATAATCCCAGTACTTGGGAGGCTGAGGCAGGAAGTTCAACCATGAGTTCAAGGCCAGTTTGAATTACATACCAGACCTTGTCTCAAATCCCTGTGAGTTTGAGGCCAGTTCAGTAAGTTGAAAGCCAGCACCCTGTCTTGCAAAAAAAACAAAAACAAAAACAAAAACAAAAACAAAAACAAAAAAACATTGTAACTTATGTTCTATGTTCTACAATGTTTCTAAAATTTGAAGATTATCGTTTGTTTCCTTTTTTACCTAACAGAAAAATAGTCTCAGTAGGCTCAGTTATATTTAGGAAAAGGATTTCCTTGAAATAGGAAAAAAAATCATTTGTTACCTGTGTACAGAAATTGAATGTTTCTTGAAGTTTATTCTATTTTTGCTATGACTTTAGCCTTTTTTCCTCTCTTGTTAAGTAGAGAAAGCCAGCACAGTCGCATGTACCTGTCCCAGATGCTCCCAGATACTTAGTGATCTGAAATAGGAAGATGTTTGGGAAGGGGTTGTTTGTTTTTAGTTTGCTTTGGTTTTTGTTGTTGTTGCTTTGGTACTGGGGAACAAACTCGAGTACTTGGACTTGTAAGGCAGTCAGCGGAACCACTGAGCCAAATCCCTGGCCCTGCTTTAGTTTTTTGAGATAGATTCTTGCTATATAGTCCAAGCTGGCCTCAAACTCAAACCCTACATCCTCCTGTCTCACCCTCCAAAGTGTTGGATTATAGGCAGGGTCCATCATATCCAGCAGAGGATTATTTGAGGTCAGCCTGGGCGAGATAGTGAAACCCCATCTCCAAAATAAGTGGAGAAACAAAGTGAAACTTTGAACAGGTTTTGTTTGAACTTCATCCTTTTATTCTTGACAGTTGTAATAATCATATGTGTTAACCAAGTTTCGGTGAGGAATATTTTCATGGTTATCATTACATCTAACTGTGAAGACTAACCTAAACTGCCACTATTATGAAAATGTAAGAATTGTAGTTGTGAAAAAAATATTAAGGGAATCTTAGAAGTATTGGATACTGTATAGAAAGAAGTATAGGGTACTGTGACTGCTCCCTGCTATTCACCATCTAATAACCTTCCCATGAAGTATAGAAGTTTTATATAATAGAGGTTTATGGAAGGAGATTGATATAATTGCCTCAGAAGAAATATTTTATGTAGATTTTTGTTTTTATTTTTATTAGTTTTGCTGGTTAGGTGGATACAGTTGACCTTTTACTTTTTAATGGAGCCACTTTTTGTTAATCATTCCCCTGTAAAGTGAAAAGTTCTGGGCTCCTTATCTACTATTCTTGTACTTGTCTCAGGCCAAATAATTCATGCTGTGATTCTTATGAGATGTGTATGAAGATGCCCTGATTTATACTGATGGACCAGGGGAATTCTACTGCCATGTGATCTGTGTAGCTCCAGTTAATTTGTCAGGGTCATTGAAAGATCCCTTTTAAGAGCACTAATTTTCTTCTTCTGTAAGGGGAAAGATAGCATTCTGGCTAAAATCTGAGGGAGTAGACTTACTGCACTTAAACTCGGGTTATATTTGTAGAAATTTTGATTAGCTTTTATCCGAAGTGCCTTAAGTAGACTCTTAATTTACTTTTCTAATAATTGTTTAAATATCATTTATTATGCATTTTTAAGATTCTATTCAAAATGACACATTATAGTGGCAAAGATAACCAGATGTCTGGCTGTTTGCTTTTTGACCTTATCAATAAAACGTTTACAACCTGAAAAAAAAAAGAAATACAGAGTCTGGAGGTTTTACAGAAATGATACATTTCTTTTGTATTTTGAGTCTTAAATTATAACAGATCACTCAGCTTCTGAAGGGAACTCTTTGTGAAGAATGACTTTCTGTGAACTTGTTAATGATCAACTTTCCCATTAGAAAAATTAGTGGTTGAAAGTGGCTTGGAGACTTTCTCTAAATTAAGCTGGAAATGCTTTCTGATAAATGCCACCGCATCTGCCTTCAGCCCCAGAACTTTTGGCTGCCACGTTTTGTCTGATCCCTCTGATGTATTTAGTCCCAAGTGTGACATAATGATATCAGAAGTTAACTTTTTCTAATTAACTGGCTGAGGGTAAATATAATTAAACTTAACTGTTCCATATTTTGAAGGGAATGTACTTTTATCTTGGTGTGATTCTAGTGTTGGAACAAGTGAATTATAAACACACAGAAATCATTCTGCATCCTAGTTTACATCTTTTTTTCACATTACTTCATGCAGCGTTAGTTGCTCTTCAGAATAGAATATGTGCAAGTCCCTACTCTTAAGAAAACAATAAAGATTCATACATATTACTTCATATGGTAAAATAGTGCTTCTAGCAATGATAAAAATATACCTGTAATTGTGATTATAATCAAATTATCTGCAACAATATGTTGAACTGTGGTTTTAGGTGAGGAATTGGGCCAAAAACTGCTTTGGAATGAAAACTTGTTTTTTTCTCCACAATCAATTATTACTTAAAATCGAAGAAGCAAAACAGTAGAAAAATAAGTGATTTATCAGTGTTATATAGGAATGGAAGTAGGATTAGAGCTCACAAGACCAATATTTCTTGATGGTTTGTTGTTATCTGAGCTGGAAGGGATCCTTGGGTCATTTTTCTCAACTCTTTATCTAGTATCTCAGAGAATCATTAATCTGCTAATTTAAAAATAATGCTGTGGAACAGAGATGAGCTGTCTCTATAATTTCCTGTTCCAATTTCTCACCCAAAGAACTGTGAAAAAATATGATTCCTATTGTGTGGATTGATTTTTATGCATCAGTAGGTGATAGGGAGGAGTTGATATAAACATTGTGGTTTAGAGTATGCCTGTTCTCCCCATAGCTCTCTAACTTGCTCCGCAGCCTTGGGTAAGTTGTTTAACTCTCTGTACCTCAGTTTCAGTGGTTGCAAAAGGAAAATAGTGGTTGTGAGCACCAAGGAGCACACATGGAAAAGCTCTTGGAAGTGCCCCTGGCATAGCGCATGCCCTGGATGTTAGTGGCCATGCTTCTCAACCCAGGCTCCCAGTGAGATCAGCTCAGCTACCCTGCTCCAGAAGAGGGCAGTTGGGAGTTTCTGGTAGGGACTGAAGCCTAATGAAATGGGTAGATATTCCTGAGAACTGACTTCTTGGGTGGAATCACCAGGATTTATACAGTGACTGCTCCTTAATAAAGGGGCGTGATTCTTCCCAACCCCCTTCTTTTCTGGAGGATGTTCCCATCCAAAGAGGAGATTCCTGATGGTTAAGGCTGTCAAGAAGCCGAAGGCCTTCTATGTGGTTTTGTATTTGCCCTGTCTGGTGTTGCCTGGAATTAGCTTCACAGTGGTGAGTAGGTTATTGAGTCCCTGTGGACTTTAGTGCCACATCTGTTAAAAGAGGGAGGGTCAAGCTTGGTGACCTCAGCATCTCTTTTTAATGAAATGATCCTATTTCAGATGTCTGGCACACAAGGGAGGTTTGGTGGGGGGTGATGCACACTCATGTTCCTGCTCTAACACCAAAGACTGAACCCAAATCCATCCCCAACAGGACCAATTAGGGAGCAGCATAAAGAGCTGCCTTTCTGTTCCCACTATGGACTCCTGCCTCACCTATCTCCAAATCCTATGTCAACAGGTTTGTCACCTCTCTGTGGGAAGCAGCAATTAGATCTTGTTTATGATTGTATTTAGTCTTTATCACTCCGATGCTCAGTAAATACTTGGCAAGAGGACAAGGTAAATCATCCGGGATTGAAGAAAAGGCAGTTCTCTGATTCTCCTTTGCCCATTTTTCTGTTTGTGACCTGTTGGGAAGATCCTGGTGCTAAGCAGAACTAGAGAAAGTGGTAGTAGGACAGCAATAAATTGAAACACAGGCCTCTGCAATTTTAAATTAAGTGTAAATGGCTCCAAAATTTTTCAGAATGCCCCAGATCTCTACAGATTTAAGGAAAAGTCCTTCAGGCTCTTCCAATGCAGTGACTAAGTTTGGTGAAGGCTTGTGAAGCATCCTGCAGACATAATCACATAGATTTAAAGGTCAAATCCTTTCACCTGACACAAGACCATACATACAAGTACCAGCCCAACATGTGAAAATGCAGTGTGCGCTCTGCAGCACATGCTCTGCTGATTGCTGGGGCAGGTTTCTTTGTAAAGTGTACTTTGGGGCTTCCACTCATAGAATTTTTTTTTTATTTAAAAAAAATTTAAATTTTTATTAGTACATATTTGCAGTACATAATGATTGCATTCATTGAAGGGAATTGGTACATATATAACACATTTTAATTCTTTTTTCCCCTTATCCTCCACCCCCTTTATTTATTTGTTTATTTATTTAGTAAGTACTGGGGATCAAACTCAGGACCTTGCACTTTTGAGGCCGGCAGTGGCACCACTGAGCTAAATCCCTGCCCCCCTTTTATTTTGCCAGCATCAGATTCATTTATTATCTTGTAAGTCATTATAATGTCAGTTATTATATCTACAGACTAACAGCCAGAATAGTAAGCCAAAAGTCATATAAAGCACAGAAGACAATTATAGTATACTAAATCAAAGTATACTCTTAGATATTCATAAGGTTCTTAATATATACTAAACATTACCCTGAGGAGTCTTTCATTCTTTATCTGTTTTTCTACCTTCTTAGTACATTCAATAGCAAAATATATTTGAAAAATATAGCAAAATTATGGTATGAAACTGCATTAGTTAACTTATCTCTCAAATCTAGTATTTCTAGGTGGGAATTCCTTCCTAGCATTGTTTGGAATGCTTACTTATTTTTTGAATCTACAGAAATTTATTTGAGTGCTGCTATTATGTTGGACATATTGCTAGGCACTGAGGCAAAGACTATAAACAAGAGATGAACTCTCTTCTCACAGAGCTCATAAGATCTCTAATCATTGTATGACAGCCCCACACATTCCATTTCACTGAGGAGAAAATTGAGTCAGCAAGTGATGACACAGCTAGCTGGCAGTACAGCCAATATTCACATAAGTTTATCTGATTGTACAGCCCTTTGTTTGAGACAGTGACCCATTCTCTTCATCTTTATCACCAAAGTTGCAGGTTGTTCAACAAAATGGTTTTTGTTTTGAGTTATTCAGTGCATATGACTCTGAATTCTGATTTATCCACTGTGCATCTTGTGTTACAATGGTGATCCAACATTCTAAGTTACTGAGACAGTTTCGTAAGATATATAAACAAGGGAATATGGGCCTGATGACACACTTGTAGTTTTTTGTTGCTGACATTCTCTATGAATTTAATACTTTGCAGGGCTATAATGTCTTTGTTGTTGTTGTTGTTGTTGTTGCTGCTGAGATTTGTTCTGATAATGCTAAATATAAGATTCAAAAAATTATAAAATGAGTATATGTGAAATTATATTAAAAATCTGGAAACATTTTCCAAATAAATAAGACCCTGGATATAGAACTTTTTTTGGAGGGGTACTGGGGATCTAACTTGGGACCTTGTGCTTGTGAGGCAGGTAGTGAAACCATTGAGCTAAATCCTTGGCCCAAGATCCTGGCTTTAAAAAAATTCTTATAAGAACATATGTGCCCTTGGAATTAAGATCTTAAGGTAACACAAATATTTGGAGATATTTCTTTAGTCTTCTCTTACTTAGTTAGCTAGTTGATAACCTATCTTTAAGCTTGCTATATAAAACATTATGTGTGCTTTGATAGTGAGAGACTCAGTTTAATTCTTTTCTTTTATTAAGAATATTTTATCAAAGATGAGGTAGCTGAGTACATCTGCATTTGTTTTTGTGTCTTCCAGTCTGTTCCATTGATCCTCAGGCCTATTTCTTTGCCAGTACCATGCTGTTTTTATCACAGTGGCTTTGTAGTATAGTTTCAAATTGGGAATTGTTACACCTGGTGCCATGTGACTGTTGCCTATAATGGCTTTTGCTATTCTAGGTCTCTTGTGGTTCCAAATGAATTTTTGGATTCTTTTTTCTAGTTCTGTGAAATATAGTGTTGGAATTTCAATTGGCATTGCATTGAATGTATATA
>NW_022900916.1:26936000-26986653 GCF_012274545.1 Fukomys damarensis
AAGATGAAAATAAAGTGTTTGTAGATGGGGAGGGGAGGAGGGGGTGAAGGGAGGGCAGAGGTAAGGGGAAAAAATGAGAATCAAGACTTGCCATGTAAAGGTACATGATCCCAACAATGAATGTAACTGTACTGTATCCCTAAATGTACCAATAAACTCAATAAAAAAAATAAAATAAAATAAAATTAATTAAAAAAAATATTTTAATGTAAGGCAGAGTGTTATGTGCTGTGATGGATCATTCCATGTTCAAGGAAATTGATAATGACTTCTGCCAACACTGGTGGCTCACACATTTATGAGCCTTGACTTTGATGGGCAAAGATGCTATATGGATGGACACACTTTCTGAGGGCCTAATGTGAGCAAAGGCATAGGGAAGGTCAAGTAAAATGGGCCCAGGAAAGTGTATGGCAGACTCAGACCTCTGCGGACAGGCAACTGAGGAGCAGGGAGAGCGTATAAGCTGATCAGCTGGCCAAGTACATTACATTCTGCATGATTGTTCAGGAACTTTGTTCTGGGAAAAAATGGGGAGAAACAAAAAGTTGTGAGTGGAATTGAAATGATTCTCTTCTTTGAGAAAAGAAGCAAAGCAGAAGAAGAAAGGAGGGAGGAGGAGGAAGAGATGAAAGAACATATTAAAAGGAAGGGGGCAGAAAAGCAGAGGAGGGGGAAGAAGAGAGAAGAAAAAATAGAACTTTGGCCCAGTTCACAGTCTCCATGGAGGTGTCCTCAATGTCACAGTAAACTCATTTGGGAGGAAATACAGAGAGGTGCTTATAAAGCAGTTGAGTTTTTGCAGGCCATTCCAGTTCTGACTTTACTCCCAGTCTCCTAGAGAGTTTCCAACAGGTTATGTACAGTTAGAGAGAATAGGAAGGTCTGGCTCAGGCTGTAGTTTGTCTTCTAAAGGATGAGTTATTCAGAGTTGATTCCCCACATCTGAGCAGAGGTGAGGTCACCCTGGCTAGCCTCTAGAGTCCTGGGAACTCCTTTTCTATAACCCTATCTGCACTGGTTTTTAAGACCCTGACCTAAAATTGACTCATTCCCCCAGAGATTGGCCCTACTAGAGATCACTAAGCCCTGTAGAGCTAAACAGCAGTAGAATTGCCCCCCCCCCTTTTCTTTGGTACCGGGGATTGAACTTGGGTCCTTGCGCTTGCAAGGCAGGCCATAGAACTGCTGAGCTAAATCCTTGGCCTTTTTTTCTAATTCTTTTTTTTTAATTGGCCCTTTAAACAAGTAAAATTTTGGCAAAGGCAAGATATATTAAACTGATAGGTATAAGGCTACTGTGGTTGAAATAGATATGGGATTCATCAGCCCCATTCCCTGGAGCCCTTCAGGGCTCTCTGAGCCTAGAGGGTTCCTCAGAACATAGTTTGAATACCCTGCTCTAGGGCCACCCTTGCCAGAACCAGTGTTGTGACCAGGAGTGAGGTGAGCTAAGCAAAAGAAAAGACTGAGGAGCCATTGTCTATGCTCTTAGTATTTTTCCTAAGGTACCCTCTGAAAATACAGCAAAAGTCTATCATGATACTGTTATTTCACTGACCTATGTCTTCAGTCAAACTTATTGTTTCCTTATGAATTCCTCCTTGACATCTCCCAGAACACATCTACTATTCTGGATTCTAAGAAAACTCTGTCAGGAAATTGGGATCAAAGAAAAATATGTATTTCTCCTGTGAGAATTAAAGCTTTAATAAACAATACAGAGACACAAGTGATTAGGAGGAATCCACTGACATCAGATGGCAAGTGAGAGTAGGAAACATTAGAAGGTGGATCCAGAGGTCAAGGTCAGCATTTCTAGGAACTTGGTTAGAAGCCTGGAGGAGAGAAATGTCATAATCTAATAACTCAACCTCACTTGTAGCTGAGGCCATTATAAGGATGTGATTATGGTCCCTTCTGCTGCAAATGGTAACTCATTCCTACAGATAAAACGAATGTTAATAATTTGTATGCATAGTGTACTTTTGACAAGTCTATGGATAGTACTCCAAAAAATAATGTGTTTGGGAGGCAATGTAAGATCTTAAATTGGCAATTTAGATTTTGATTCTGTGTGGTATTATTAACTGCTGGAAGAGCTGAGTGTTATTGTAATATTACCCAATAATGTTTGCTGGTGTTTTCTGATTTCAAATATTTTTCATAGCTACAGTTCTTTGTAAATATTGTGCAAGTTAATATTTCTTATTAAATAAGCAGGTTTTTAAGGTAGCAATGATAATAAGTAAAATATATGAGGGATACTGAGAGTATTTTAAGAATAGTTTATGATCTGGGAAATTTTCTAGAATTTCCAGAAATTCATATTTCACAGTTAGAATTCTGACTACTACCAGAAATTTGAGAACAATACCTGGCACAAGCTGTGACCTTTAAGCACAATTCATTTAAGTGATTTCAAATAATCAAGATGGATCTTAATTTGTTTTGTGCTGTGATCATAAATTAGCAAATGTTTCCCTTTCAGACTAACTCAAAGCTTGCAGAACTACTCACAGTTTGCTCAGAAATGAGTCTTTTAGACATTAAAATTGAGGTTGAGGGTTCTTATCTGCAGAGTAATGAAATATTTAATATATATTTCCAAAGTTCTCATTTAAAAGTAAGTTCCTAGAACCATTTCAGGTCTCTGTCTCTCTGTGTCTGTCTGTCTGTCTTCCTCTGCTTGTCTGTCTCTGTGTATATGTGTACAATATGAGTGGAGTCAGCCAACCTTCCCTCTATTTGAAGCCAGGAAAACAAAATGGATGGTTTTGTTTTTATGTATCGATTCTTTTTCAGCTCTTAGTCTTGACACAGACTCTCATCATGTAAATGGCAGACATAAAAACAATGGTGAGCATTGGGTTGAGTTATCCTTATGATTTGATTATAATGTTCACGTTAGCAGCAGGACATTTATCATATGTCACTGCTGTGGATTGGTTTGAAACCACAGCTTTATTAAAGACTTTTTATTAAATAGATTTTAGCTTGATCATAAAACAATTTAGCTTTCTGAAATCTCATTTATCCAGAAGGAGCATCACATATTCATACATAGCATTTTGGGGTCAGACATGGATGGAAAATGAATTACTGAGATATTTGTCATCAGTGTTTGCCTATCATTGAATATGGTCTCTAAAAATACACTGGTTTCTCTGGATATTTCACAGCTGTGTTAACTTTTTCCATTGACAGAAAAAGAATAGATTTCTATGATCTAAAGTATGTTTGGATTAGGTGGTGTATTAGTCACCTTTCCATTATTTTAACAAATACCTGAGATAATTAACTTATAAAGAGATAAGGTACATTTTGGCTTGTAGTTTTGGAGTTTTCACTTGAAGGTTAGTTGGCTCCATTGTTTTGGGGACTGTTGCAAGGCAGCACATCATGGCATGGAGCACATCATAGAGCAAAGTTGTTTATTTCATGGGTGGGAATCAAACAAAGAGAGTAATGAGCTGGGGTTCGACTCTTCCTTTCAAGGGCTTGTGACCAATGGCCTAAAACCTCCTCCTCCTGTCTTCAAGTTTCTACCACCTCCAGTAGCACCAAGCTGGAGACAAAGCCTTTGTTCCACACAAGTCTTTAAGATTCAAACTATAGCAGATGGAGAAGACAATCTTAAAAATAAATGAACCTTAACTCTGTATTTACATGGTTTTTGATACCGTCGACCCAATGTGCTATCAAAAATTATAATATTGTTTCTTTGCCCAGTATTTTCAATGTTAGTCTATAATGTGATATTTAGATTGTTAGTTTTTTTTTCAGTACCAGGGATTGAACTCAGGACCTTGTACTTGCCAGGCAGGCGAGGTGCCAGTGAGCTACATCCCTGGCCCTAGATTATTAGTTTCTTATAGTATAATAATTAAATTTTTAGAAGATAATTATAATTAAAGCCCATCAGAGATAATTTCTCTAGATCAGGAAAGGTTTTATGATAGACAGAGTTGATAGAGGAAATACTTTTTCACAGCCTTTTTCTGTGTTACAAAGTGATAAAATAATTGTACTTAATATTGCTGGAGATATTGCTGGATCAGTTCAACCTTCAATTTAATGTGAACAAATTTTTAATAAGCTGTGTAGTTTCAATTGAATATTTATTATCCATTACAACAGAGCCTTTAGAAAAATTAAATATTCTCTCATCTTGAAAGCACAGAAGTAGAGATTATCTGTGAACACTGAGCCAGAAATAGTGGTTAGAAAATGTTACTTTGCGAAGGAATTTAAATTCTAATGTAGTGATTGAAAAGTCTCTGACCACTATTGGATCAAACCACACGAACTGAGAGAAGTCCTTTCCTCTTCTGTATTTCTGGAGTTGGGGAGATAGCATGAACCAAATTCAGTCTTATTCACATGTTGCATGTGATGAGGTCCTATATTTATTGTAACAATTTTTTTTTTTTTTTCGGTACCGGGGATTGAACTCAGGTCCTTGTGCTTGCAAGGCAGGCCACTGAACCGCTGAGCTAAATCCCCCGCCCTATTGTAACAAATTTTTGAAAACAACAAAGATGAGTTCAGATCAACCAGTAACTAACTTTAAAAAAGGATATTACTTGTATTGTAGATAAAAAAAAAAAAGAAAAGAAAAAAGTACCTCATGTTAAAGAGAGGAGCCAGACACCCTTAATTGTGTTGGAAACTCTAAAAGTTACAAATCAACAGAGAAAGTTTTAAGGCGACACACAGATGGAAAAGGACTTTGTTTTTGCATTGGAGAGAAGAAATAATCCGATTATAAGTAATATAATATTATGGTTTTTGTTTTGCTTTGCTTTTTTGTGTTTTTCTCAGTATGTAGTTCAGGCTGACCTTGACCTCACTGTGTAGCCCAGGATGGCCTTAAACTTGCAGCAATCTTCCTGTCTCAGCCCCTCTGGTGCTGGGATTACAGGCCTGTGCCACTCACTCCTATCTAAGTAGTGGAATTAGATATTTTAAACCAGAGGAGAATAGAATACTTCCAAGACAGGAGGAACTGGATGGAAAGAAGACAAAGGGAGAAGGGAATATCCCTTCTCTGCCTGTGCGTGAGCACCATAGAGCCTCCTGTGTCTGCATCAGTTGTGTGGCAACTCCTTGATTTTTGGGGCTGGCAGGAACTTTAGTGGGGCTGTCCTCAGGCTCTAGGTACCTAAAGAGGAGGATTCCCCAGGACGCCTTTGTTTCTTAGGAGAAACAACGTTCTCCAGACTTAGGCCCTCCTCTTCCAACTCAGTTGCTGCTGGATTTGATTCCAAATGCACTGTTGGGCTGAGCGCCAACAAAAATGTGGCAGAAAGAGCAACTTTGAATTCCCTGTCTCTCCTTACATGTCAAAAAGTCCATTGTAAAGCCTCTTTACTACAAAGGAGAAAATGTAAGTAGTTTAAAAATCAACTACAATATTTTAATGTCAAATACAATTTGAATTAATGTCCACCATCAGATTTCAGAAGTATCAGTATTTTTTTCAGTGTTTTTCTCTGTCTACTCATATAACTTTTTCAGTAGGAATTATGAAAACAGGAGTGGTTTAAAACATTTTCTTTGAGCTGGGCGTGGTGGCTCACACCTGTAAGCACTCGGGAGGCTGAGGCAGGAGGATCGCTGTGAGTTCGAGACCAACCTGGGCTACATACTGAGTTCCAGGTCAGTCTCAACTACATAGTGAGACCCTGTCTCAAAAAACCAAAAAACAAAACATTTTCTTTGAGGTAAAATATGTAGCAGACATCTACGGCTTTCTTTTATAACATGAACGAGAGAGAGCCACACTTTTGATCCTAAAACAGAGTTAGTATTCCCTCCCCACACTCCCGCCACAGTCACACATTGTATAGACCATTCTAGAGTTAAATATATTTTGGCCAATGTGACAAACTAATAACTTCAGTTTGTCTTTCAATGCTCCCAAAGGACAAGAAAATGTTTGCTCACCATGCAAGTTATGGTAGAGACAGAAAGGCCATAACAGATCCTCCAAGGCACAGCGGTTTAAAAAAGAATGAGTGACTTGAGCCAAAGCATCCATTCTGGGTAGTATTGCTCCCTGTGTTCACTTAGAGACTTCAGTGCCTGATGTTTTATTTGACATACCACCATGGGGACGTTAAATTTGTCCACTAAATCAAAGTTGAGTCATGGGTATGTTCGTATACCAGCTAATGAAAAAAGCAAAGACAGAAAATGAAAATCCAAAGAATGAAAATTTCTTCTAAGCAATGATATACTCATTGAGTGGGTCATTTTGTATTGGTGACTATTTAGTTTGGTAGGTATATCTGGTGCAGAGAAGGTTAGTAAATGAGTCTCCATCTATGGAATTGTGGTCCTGGTAAATGTTACAAGTTTTGAAACTTTGTAGTCATTGTCCTCAATGGTAGGTGGCCTAGGAAGAAAAATGATGTTTTTCTATGTTAATAATAAAATTGCAATTAACGCAGGTGTAATTATCTTATAATTATTCTCCCAGGGTCAGAGTGATCTGTTTTTTTTTTAATTGTCTCTACGATAATTGGAATTAGCTACCACTGATTATAACAACACAAAACAAACCTTAAAAGAACAAATTTGAAATCATAAAGCTATGTTCAAGTTTGATCTTCCTTAAAAAGGAATCTAATAAAAAGAGTCTTTTGTTGCAACTAGCAATGAGAATAAAGATCCAGTATGGTTATTAATTTAGTAAGCGACCCTAGGTGACTCTGTTTGCTTACCTTTTTCCCACATGCAAAATGAAGGCATTAGATTGATCAACTTTGGCTTTAAAGACCTCATATAACCTTAGGAAGAACTTCCCCATGATAATAATTGGGCTTTTAGAGTCTGTTGATTTGAAAGGCACAGAATGAGAAAACACCAAAGTTAATTTAGTAGCACTTTTAAATAAGTTGTAGAACATCTATTATTTTTTCACTCTGCAGATAATGTTAGTTGGTCCAAGATTTGTGGCCCAAGGTTGGGAACAAGTGCAACAGATGTTTTCTAAGAGGCTTTTATGATGTAAAATTGTTTTGATAGCCTCCTCATAGAAGTCTTGGGTGTGACACATAGGAAAGAGTGTAGGAGAGCCATACAAAGGCCTCAATAATGTTACGGTTGGCTCTGTCCCCACAAAAGTCACGCATAGCCGTGGCTTTGTTATCCAGCCTTGCTATGAGCCTGCAGATCCAGAATCTGTTGCCTCATTCTTTGCAGAGTGTGGGGAGGAAGAGCAAGAGGAAGAGAAGCCATCATACTCGGTATAGAAAACCTCATCAGAGGACATAGCCTGTGTCCAGGGGAGTTCCCTAATATAATTCCTTAATCAAATGTTAATAGCACAGGTAAGTTGATCCCATTTCTTCCTGTTTATATTATTCTGAAATTATTTTCCTTGAGCTTTTAAAGAAAGCTGATTCATTGCTTTTGCTTATTTTGTCCTGTCTGTGGCCCACATCAGATATTATACAAATAACAGCTTTTGCCTTTGTGAGGTGGCTATTATGGCTATTTTTGCCTAGTCTAATTTTTGGCTCAAATTTTGCGGATCCTAATTTTGAGGAGGAAAATTCTTTATTTTATCAGTTTATTTTTATTTATTTATTTTCTTTTATTGAGTTTATTGGTACATTTTAGGTATACAGTACAGTTACATTCATTATTGGGATCTTGTACCTTTACATGACAGGTGGTCTTGATTCTCATTTTCTCCCCTGGTCCCTGCCCTCTCTTCACCGCTCCTCCCCTCCCCATTTACAAACACTTTATTTCCATTTTTTCATTTTCTCATATTTTTTCCCTTATTACCTTTCCCCTACCCTTCCCACTTTCCCTACACCTTTAGCCCTTTTCTTCCTATATTTTATCAGTTTAAATCCACCTAGTTCATACCATATGCACTTTAAACTCTTGCTTTTTAAATTGATAACGGCTTTCCTGCAGCATAATTTGTATGCAGAGAACTGAAAAACCTTAATGTGTGTAATTCAGTGAGTCTGGACATATATAAAACATGTAATGCCATCACCCAATCAAGATACTAGACAGCTAACACTTTCCAAAGTTTCCATGTATTATTGTTGTTGTTGTTGTTGTGATTGACAACAACACTTAGTTTGAGGTCTACTCACCCTCCTAACAAAGTTTGAAGTGCACAATAACATATTGTTACCTACAGATAGTATGTTGTACAGCAGATCTGTACAGTGTATTCATCTAGCATAACTCAAATTTTATACCCATTAAGCAACAACTTCTAAATTCTCCCAGCACCTAGCCCCTGGCAACCATTATTGTATTCTCTGCCTCTATGAGGTTGACATATGGATACCTCAAATAAGTGGAATTCATCAATATTTATCCATTTGTGACAAACTTATTTCATTTATCACTGAGTCAAATTCATCTGTGTTGGTCCAACTGATAGGGTTTCCTTCATTTTAGAGGTTGAATAATAATTATATGCATGTATTACATATTCTTTATTCATTCATCTGTTGATGGATACTTGGGTTGTTTCCATATTTTGACTGTCACTAATGCTGCGATAAACATGGAAGTACAGATATCTCTTTAAGATCCTGACTTCAATTCTTTTGGATATATACCTACTAGTGGAATTGCTGGATCATTTGGTACGGTCTTTATTTGAGAGCTTGGTTTTGTTTCTAAAATCTTTTTTCCTTTAATTTATCAAATTTTAGTGTCTTTAACAAGCTGTAGTCCTTTATTGAATATTTTTGCCTATTTTACTATGTAACTCTGGCCTTTGTTGCTTTTCTTTCTTTTTTTTCTCATTGACTTTATTGGTACATTTTAGGTGTACAGTACAGTTACATTCATCATTGGGATCTTGTACCTTTACATGACAGGTCTTGGTTCTCATTTTTCCCTTGTCCCTGCCCTCCCTTCACCCTCTCCTCCCTTCCCTATTTATAAATATTTTATTTCCATTTTTTCATGTTTTTTTTCTTTTCCCTTATTTCCTTTCCCCTACCCTTCCCACTTTCCCTACACCTTTAGCCCTTTCCTTTCTATTTCACATTGTCAATTATATCATTAGGATCTTATGTACCATTATTATTTTTCACACCAGAGGAACTATTTGGTATTTACATATGTGTGACTTATTTATTTCACTTAGGAGTATATTCTCAATGTGTATCCATTTTCTTACAAATGACTCTAATTTCTCATTCTTTATGGCTGAGTAGTATTCCATTTTATAGAAAAATTACATCTTTTTTATCTAGCCTCCAACTGATGGGCAAATGGGCTGTTTCCAAGTTTTAGCTATTACAAACTGTGCTGTTATAAACATAGGTGTGCATATATCACTGTGGTATGATTATTTTAATTCTTCTGGAAAGATACCCAGCAGAGGGATGGCTGGGTCAAATGGAACCTCTAGTCCCAGCTCTTTGAGGTATCTCCATATTGATTTCCATAGTGGTTGCACCAGTCTGCACTCCCACCAACCATGGAGGAGGGTTCCTCTCTCCGCACAACCCTGCCAACATTTGTTATTGTGTGATTTCTTGATAGCAGCCATTCTTTGTGGGGTGAGGTGGAATCTCATTGTTGTTTTCATCTGCATCTCTCGAATGACCAGTGATGTGGAACATTTTTTCATATATTTACTTGCTGCTTTTACTTCTTTGTCTGAGAAATGTCTGTTCATTTCAGATGCCCATTTTTGAATCGGTTCTTTATATTTGGGGGGGCTGATTGTTTTGAGTTCTTTATATATTCTAGATAATAGTCCTTTGTCTGAGGAGCAGCTGGTAAAATTTTTTCCCACATTGTAGGTTGTCTCTTAGTTCTGTTGATAGTTTCTTTTGCCGTGCAGAAGCTTCTTAATAAGAAGAGTCGCTTTTCAATATTCATTGTAAGTTGGATAATTTTAGCACCCAAAGTAAAGATTGTTGGTAGGACGAAGGTACAGGTTCAGGCCACATGGTAGGATTTACACATCGCAAACAAAAGGTGTGGTGTAAATATCAGAAGGGAAAAGTCTTCCTTTGTACAGTTTTACACAATTAAAATTATACACAGGCCAGCAGGCAGTATCTTGCTTAATACATAACAAGGAGTAATTTCTATTAAAAATAGGAACAAAAAAGTGATATATACTGCCATCATAATATCCTTCTTCTAAGTGAGGGAATCAGAAATGTAGAAATGTTGTGATAAGATCATGGATTTGAAATACCTGCAAGACACTGGTATAGGAGAAGTCCAGAAGTCTGGGATCTATGTGCTGGAGCCTGTAAAAGAGAGCTGGGAAGCGATGAGAGCTGGGAACTGCAGGCATAGAAATGTAAGCGAAACCCTGAGCATAGGTGAGAAGAAGGCATAGTATAGAAGCCTAATGTCAGCATTGATAACTAGACAGAGGAGGAAACCAGCAAGGGACTTTGAAAACAGACAGAGAAGTAGGCAGGAAGAGGGAACACTTGGTATCACAGAGCAAAGGAAAAGGGCTTCTGGGAAGGTGTAGCACCCAATAGTGTGAGAAATCACCGAGAGCTGAAGGAAGATGAGGGTTGGAAAGTGTCCAGTGGATCTAACAGATCTCCAGCACTGTCCACACTTACTGGTCCAGGAATGTCCAGAACAAATCAAGCAATTGAACAAACAAAAAACAAAACAAAACAAAACAAAAACTGGTGTGAAAAGTTTATGTCAAAGTGTTTGTTTTTGCTTTGCTTCTTCACTGTAAACAGCATTAATAATATTATCCATTGAAAACCTAAATGTTCAAACTTCAGAAGCATTTAAAAATCATTTTAGCACAGCAACTAGAATCCTGTTTTTGAAATGTATTTAATTTAGAATGGAAATAAATGCACTAACATATTAATAGTATTTCTCAGAGTTGAAATTTTAAATATTTTTGCATTTTCTTCTGTATGCTCGTCTGTATTTTCTAAAATTTCACTAATGAGCATATCTATTTTTATAGTTGGGTCATGATTTAGATAACATTTTCTTTTTTTCTTAAAATGGCTAGGGAGTCCATTCTTGTTGACCAGGCAATAGGCTTTCATTGGTTTTTTTCTGGCAAGATAAAAGCAGAACCCAAGACAATGAGAGAAGGACTGAGCCCAAGAAATGACAGACAATGTATACAGCACAAAATTTCTAATACTTGACTCCAAGGAAAGACACCTGGAATCTTTTATGGTGTTTCTATTCTACCCACTCTTGTCTATTCCCTCCCTCCCTTTCTGTTTATGTGAAGAGAGTTTTGCTAGTTGTTTTGCAGGTTGAGCGGGGAGGTTTATGCCCCAGTGACTTACTACTGAAATTCCATTTACTCGCCCTTGCTTCAAACCACAAAAACAAGAGAGCTCTTAGGGCAACAAAAATGCAGCAATCTATGAGAACAAAGTCTTACTGGTCAGAGTTGGTATTAAAAAAGTACAACCAAAGGTTTTCAGAATTGGGGGCAGGCCAGTGGGAAATGAGAAATGTTCTCCTATATTGTTACAGCATAATGATGAATTGCTTTTGCTTTTCTAAAACTAGGCTCAAGCTCCTCTGTTCACCTCTATTATCTGCTGCTGGTCTCCAAAGGCATATTACCATATTAATTCATTGTGTTATACAATTTGGTCAACTAAATGAGCTTACCTTCTGCCCTCTTAATGGCATTGCTTTTAATGTCAGCTTCATGGGCTACATTTAACAAAACAGATGCGTCAAGGAAATGTATTTAAACTTAATTTGGATTTAAAATGTCTAGCAGTCTCTCTAATGAGCCAGGTACCCACCCCCCCAAAAAAGTGTTATAGGCAACAAAAACACTGTGACAAATATAGAGTCTAAATGTTGAAATATCCCCAATGCCCAGGGTTATCAGATGTGTTCTGGAAAGTCATATACTACAAATGTGCCATTACTACATCTGAAGCCTAATCCATTCTTTGTGGAAAGGGAATCACACGTTATTTAGAGGAGTTGGTCTGCATGTGAGACTGAGATTTAATTGCATGTCATAAACACTGCCATCCCACTGACTTAGTGAGACAGCTTGAAGAAAGAAATATGTGATAATGGCATGAATGGTGAACGAACCATGGCATCAGTTCCTACTTGCAAACTGAGCTCATGAAATAGTTGAAACATGGGTTGAGAGTCTTATATACCTGGGTTGGAATGTTTACTTCATCACTTTATTAGCTGAGTAATCATGGCAGAGACACCTTAGACTTTAGTTTCTTTGTAAAGTGGGGACAATCATGCCTATCACTAGAATTGTGAAGTCTAGTAATAATACAGGGACAGTGCCTGGTAAAGTATGTCTATGAAATATGTCTACGTATGTATGTATTTGTGTCAATGTGTGTATACATATATATGTGTATGCTTACACACATTTTATATGTATAGCTATTATATAATCTTTAGATCATCAATTTACCTACCTCATAATAATTACTTGCTATCTATGGATTATTAAAGTAATAATTGAACTCATGCATTCCATTTTTTAAAACTGGGTTGACTTAATACATTCAAAATGGACTGGCCGCTGAAAGGACTGTCTGATCATTTCTCCCAACAGCGAGGCAGCTCCAGCAATTAGCCTGATCTTAAGGACAGCCAAGACCATTAATTTGTATTTAGAACATTTCCATTCAGTGGGTACATATTTGCAAAACTAATGGCCAGTGCTTGGAAAAAATAGCAGAAGTTAATGTTTTTTTTCTTGGATGATATGATCAATATTTTCCTGTGGAAGACTGTGATACCTAAAATACATTTCAACACATTTTCTCTATTTATGATGGCAATACCAACAGCTAGGGCACAAATGTTTTTTAGGTGATGACAGAAGAAAAGGAATTTGCATTTTCAACTTTTTTTCCACCACTTATCCCCTATCATACATAATACCCTAGGCTAGTGATGGCGAACCTTTTAGAGCTTTCAATGACAACAAAAGCCTGCTATGGCACCAGTGCCACAGGTTCACCACCACTGCCCAGGCTATTGGCACTGCTCTCTCTCCCACAGTTAGTCTCGGTTTAGTCCTTAGTTCAGAACTGTTCCTATGCTATTTACTTATCAACAAATATCTATATAGTTATACATTCCAGGCATTGTTCCAGAGGTTGAGTCACTGTCTTGAAGGTGCTTATATTTTAAGGGTGAACCATTTCTTCTTACCAGAATTCTGCTACACCTTTTATGCCTTTTCCATCTCTTAAGGTATGGATAAATTCTTATCCATATCACATATGACTAGGGGGATAAATATGGAACACAATGAAATGATATCTAATAAAATCAAATACACATACCATTTAACTTAAGGGTTTGTTTTAAAGTATTTGTCATATACATATATGGAACACTGTAAAATATAAAAGAATATTCATTATAAAATTTTCCTAATAAGATTAAAAATAATTTAAATATCTATCAATAGTTGAATTAATTATGGACTATGTATGATAAATTAAGGGGCCAATATAAATAATGAGGAATGTCTATAATAATTGATAGGGGATAATATCAAGATATATTGTTAAATGAGAAGAAACTAACATACAATAGGACGTATAGAACGGGGACAAGATCTCCAAGGACAGTAAAATATCTGTTTGCAAAAGCACAGAAAATTTCGGGGAGGATCTAGATAAGTCTGCTAGTAGTGGTTGCCTCTGGGAAGAGGGTCTGGGAAAAGAGAAGGAAGAACAGTGACTTTTAACTCTATGTCATTTTGGCCTTTTAAATTTTATATCTTCTTCATATGTTATCTAGTCAAAATAATAAATTCAATTCAATTGTAAAAGATCCTGACTCAAAAACTCCAAATGACCCTTTTGACATCTTTACTCTAGGAACCTCTTCCTTCCATTCATAGCAAGCACAGTGGTTATTTATTTTAGAATCTTTCATGTCTTGTCATGAAATATCTCTTATACTGGAAACATTAAAAATCCTAAATATGCTCATACTAAGGAAAGTTTCATGCGATATCATTTTTGCTGGATCACCAATGGATAACATGGTAAAGGTCCTTATTAGTGTGAAATTAAATTTACGGGAGGCAACTGATTGAACTTTGGTACTAGGCTTTGGATGCAACAGACCAACTGAAATGGAGCTATTAATCCTGAAGTTCCACATCACCAAAATAAGACCCAAGCTATTTACGTGTAAGATCTGACTTCTGAAAAATCAAGAGGGAGATCATAGCAAAATCTCCAAACAGGCCAGTTTTCTAAAGAACTAAAGATTTGTAGCTACCTTTTTCTAGCTGGAATGTAATTTTCCTCTGCTTTCACTCCCACAAGTAAAGTAAGGTGGAGTCATCTGATCTTAGCCAGTCCATCTTGCTCACTATGCTATTTCTTTGTTCCTGCTCAAGCTACCTTATAAAAACAGTTGGCCAAACCCAGAAGAGCTCCTGTTCATCCCAGATGCTGCCTAGTTCATAAATCATTAATAAAATCCAATTAGGTCTTAAAACTTGATCTGTTGAAATTTTGTTCCATGACACTAAGAAATAGCAGAGAAGGCAGCTAATATGATTCCTTATCACAGTTGATGCCTGGGACTCTCTTGTTTCATTATGACCTAGGCTTCCTCATGGGAGGCAATAGAACTAGTCTTTGGAGAAATAACTCTTGTTACTCCTTTCCAAAGCAAACAGTTTTTAGACAGGAAAACACCTTGGAAAACTGCATCAAGGGTGGAAGAGAATGCTCTGAGAACATGGACTGAAGAGATCACAACTGGCTACATACTGTACTTCTTCATAGAGAGAGAATAGAAATTTAGAAGTAGGAAAAAAATAGAGAAGGAAGGTAGATGAGGGAACCAAAGAATCCTGGAGCTAAGTGTCATGGCAGGAGGCTGCAGAAGAAAGAGGAAGGCAGCCAATGAAACGTTCTTGGTGTTGGGGTGATTGGGACACTCTTGAGAACAGCAATCAATATCTGTTACTGTATTTTAGATTGTTTTTATTTCTGAGAGATAAATGCTATTTACTGCCTCAAATATTCAGTAAAATGTATATCAATCCACTCTAAATGCCTTGTGTCAGCAGGCTTTGGAGCAAGCTTGGAAAATCACTAGGCTGCAAGCCAGTTTGGTGAGGATGGAAGGGCTATGAAGCCAGAGGTAAGTGGGAGAGGATCTGGTTGCCACAGAGAAGTATCACAGGAAGGGGCCATGAAGACCCAACTCCTGGAAAGTCCAAGAGGGCTTTGGAGGGCGTTGGAAGAGAGATTTTGGGAGCTGCACCAAAATTTTATATAAACCTCAAAAGACAAAATGATCTTAGGTGTGCATATTACAGTATACAAACTTCCAGGTGAAAATAAAGGAAAATTCAGTCTTCTGGAAGCTTGTTAAAAACTCATGGGCATTTAGAAAGTTCCAGGCAATCGACTGCATTTTCTGCTATCCGTGACAGCATCATGCTGTGGTAGGGAAACAGCCTGGAATCATGTTATGCCTTTGGCTAGATTTGTACTTCATCCAACAGAAAATGTCCTGGCATTTTTTTGAGGTTGACATTGGGCTATTATACAAAGCATTGAGGGGAATTAGAATGCATTTGTTCTGAACTGGTTCGGCTGTTGCTTAGTGTTTCCTTCACAGGATAAAACACCATATTGAATTTCTCGTATGAGCTTACACTACTCTGTAGAACTTTTGCATAGACATTGGTATGTGCCACACCATTTTGCTGAATTGAGTATTCAAATTGCTAAATGTAGTATAAGATACAACAATCAATAAAGAAGATATGTTTTAAGTTCTTCCATTTCTTTCTCTATATTTCCCCAGAGTCTGTTAGAAGGCCTTGATATAACTGCAATCTGTAAGTGCCGACCCTGCCCCCACTTTGAGCAATGCCATTCATCCAAGAATCCCAAAGCGTTTTTTAATAACAGACTCATTAATCCTCATAACACTCCTTCATTTGACACATGTAACTCTCACTACATGATATGTTGCTACTTACTCTAGATTTAATTTAACAGGTTTTCCCCCGTTGTGGGTAGTCATTTAAATTGACCTCATTTTAGTTGAGTTATTGCTCAGATTTGAGCAAGTTTGAATGGCCTCATCCAAAAATGACATGTTTTGGCAGATAGAAGAGAACCATCTGAAGAAGCAATTATTATTTTTTTAAAGAAGAGTTTCAGCAACAAATGGACCTATAAATAAACAACTGGATTTTAATCATGGGTGAAGAGAGTGTGACATTTAGCTATTTTATTAAAAAAATGTGAAGTTAAACGAATTTCAGAATTTGTGGGAGG
Source organism: Fukomys damarensis (assembly GCF_012274545.1). Classification (NCBI taxonomy): domain Eukaryota; kingdom Metazoa; phylum Chordata; class Mammalia; order Rodentia; family Bathyergidae; genus Fukomys; species Fukomys damarensis. The sequence goes on from NW_022900916.1 coordinate 26,952,281, forward strand.
GAGGGAACATAGAATAGCTGAGACTTGGAGAATCCAAGGGAAGCAAGATCTTAATCTCTGATCTTATCAAAGCAGTTTATTTTTTACATTCCTTTTTTTTGTCTTTTTTAAAAATTTCTATCCTTCTTGTGTTCAGATCTCACATGATTTTCTGTAGTTGTCAAAGTCCTAGCCAAAAGAAATATCAGAACCTTAAACTAAGAGTGGACCTGGGTCAGTTGTCTGAGAAAGTATAGTTACTAAAATGGGTTTTTGAGTTGGATTGAGGTATCTATTGGTTCAAGAAAGTAGGTAAGACAAGTCTAAGGAGAAAAAGCCAATGAGTCAGAGTTGGTGGGCAAACAGGAGTCCAAAGATGACAAGAAAACAGCATTTTGTGACTATAGCGTAAGTAGGGGGAGCTTTGGATAAATTTTGATGAGCAGAGTTTACTTGGGGCTGTGCTTCTGCCTTATGAATACACATTCTTCCATCACTTTTCAGGACTTGGAAAGCCAGTCACCTCACAAGCTGATTCCTCCCTGTAGCTGCAGATATTACCTCTTGGCATGTATCTCTTGTCTCAGCCTCTGCCTCCTCCTACAGCAGACTGGATGTCTGTTTTGTAACAAATACAGAGTCTGCCAAAAAATGTATACATCAGGAAAACAAAAATGTATAAATATTTTAATATTAAATTTATTGAGACATCATAAGATTTATACAAGTTACCTTTGGCCTCTACAAGAGGTGCTCAAAGTGGTGGCCATTAGCTTCCAGATATGTATTAGTATGACAAACTTCTGAAGTGTGTATTCATTTTTTGGGGCAGACTCTAATTTTATAATGTATTTTATCATACAATTTATAAATAATACAAATTATGCATATACATAATTAAAATAAAATGCCTTAATTGTAGTATAAAAGAAATAAAATAATATAATGTGTATTTCAGTATGCAAATCCTCAGAAACAACTACAATATAAGTGTCAGATGTTTGCACCTTATCAAATCATTCATAAGGCTGGGACAACTACAAAGGCAGGACTATAGCAGAAACTTTAATGTTGTAACCAGTGTTTGCCATTAGTGGTGCTTGATTGAATGATGAAATCAACAGTCCTTAATCAAATTTTAAACCAAGGAACATTTAAATGTACCATTGCTTTGGAAGTTGGTGTATATTAGCATATATAAAAGTATTTTGTGTATGTATATAAAATATAGCTAGGTTTTAAATTTCTATATCAGGAAAAATTTCTCCAACATTTTAATTTCAATACTCTTTTACATTCTTAATAAAAGGTATTGAGGACCTCTAAAAGCCTTTGTGTATGTGGTTTATATTGGTATGTACCAATTGTACATAATACTAATACCAATAGTACTGGTTATATTGATATGCACCAATAATGTGTACTATTGATATGTACCATAGTAAAAATTAAAACTCAAAAATTTTAAAAATATTTATTATGTATTTAAAAATAATTCTGTTACAAGTTAAAATAAAAATTTTTATTAAAAATAACTACATTGTCTAAAAATGATTTGATGAGTAGTATTATTTTTCCATTTTTTGGCAATTTCTGTAATTCCTGTTATAATTGAAGACAATAGGATTTTCATATATCTGCTTCTGTATTTAATTTGTTGTGATTTATTTTCCTAGAAATATTTGAACATCCAATTTTACTTAGAGAAATAGTTGGAAAAAGCCGTAGTGTATAGTAGGCTTTTCAGGTAATTGTGGATATTATTCTTTGATAAGACACACAAAACAAATGATAATTTCTTAAATGTTACTTGCAATGTCGACTCTGAAATCATATCAATGAATATTTTTTGCTATATTATGTTAAAATCTGTTGATTTATGTTACATCTTTTTTTGGGGTGGGTACTGGGGATTGAACTCGGGTCCTTGTACTTGCAAGGCAGGCCACCGAACTGCTGAACTAAATCCCCAGCCCCTTATGTTACATCTTTTACCATGCATGATTTTATAAGATCATTTATTGGCCATTTAAAAATATTGGCCTATTTAGTTATACAGCACTTCCAAATGTTGACACATTATATTATACAGTATCAATATGTCAATATATCCTTTTAACATTGTTATTGATCTCATCAGAAAGATCTTTTACTATTGGGAAAGCTGTCAAGTTCATTGTGGTAGATGCAAATTTTTCATAATTCTAGTTTTTTTTTTGCTTCGATGCTTGAATTTTGTCATTGGTAACAAGTATGTTTAGTTGTCTTCTTGGAAATGAAAATAAGTCTTTTACAAGATGCTCTGTTAAGCTATAGATCTGAAGAATCATAGTTTGTTTGCTAGTTGATTAAAAAGAGGCTTGTTCAGCTTGCAATTAAAACAAAATCATATTATGACATGCAATACTTGTTAAGCAGAGTATTAAAAAGGTGTGTCCTCAAGGGTCAAGTTTAATGAAGCTAGTAATTTTATTGCTTTATCCTGCATATTAAAAGTGAAGCTGGAGTCTTTTGTTGTTTGCTTAAGTGCAAATGCATAGTAGTAAAGAATACAGTGACTACTAGTATGGCATAGTTTGTGTTACTGCTTTTATTTGTGCTAAGGAATCAGCAGTTATATCCACCAGTTCTTTCTGTTTTATCATTGCAAAGGTCAACTCTGAACAATACAAGTTATGTCATGGTGTTACTGTGAAAATGGCTTTTTGACATTGGCTTTTTCTTGAAAATCTATCTTCTAATGTCAGTAGTACCTTCAAATTAATTAATTAATTAGTTAGTTTGTTTATTTATTACCGTCATCTTGCTATGTAGTTCAGACTGGGCTCAAACTCACTATCTAGTTCAGGTTGTCCTTGAATTTGTGATCCTCCTGCCTCAGTCTCCTGAGTGCTGGGATTACAGGCATATGCCATCACACCCAGCTTTTGTTTATTTTTAATTGACAGATAATAGTTGCACATCTTTATGGGATATAATGAGATTTTTCGGTACATTTATGTACATGATCAACAGGATATTTAAGCTATCCATCATTTATCATTTCTTGGTGATGAGAATATTCAAAATCTTCTTTCATAGGTATTGGGAATTGCATAATATGATATTGCTGATAATAATTTCTCTTCCATGTAATAGTACATCATCTCCATCATTTTGACAACCAAAATGCCCCCCAGGCCTCCCCATAATACCTATAGAACTGGCATGACTGTTTGAGAACTATGTGTCTAGAAGTCCTCAACCATTCCACCCACTTGACCAGAAACCTTATGCTGCATGAATGTATGCCTGGATCCAACATGTGCAAATTAAACTTTTCACCTCCTGATAAAGAATGAGTGAGAAACAGAAAGGTGTGTAGAGTTCAACTTGGTCTGCTCTATACAGATGAAGAAACTGAGGCACTAGAAAGAAATGTGACTTCATGGTCATAATAAGTATCGAAGCAACTATTATTGAATAGTTGTTCATCCCATCATCTTTTAAGAATTTTATACATTTTCTTATTTAATTTTTAGGCATTTCCAGCCTGGTTTTACAAATGAAAAAAATGATACTCAGGGGTAAAATGACTTCTGAATTATAAAACCAGTAAAGGACAGAATGAAGACCTGAAGTCCAGATTTCTTGGCTCCAAATGCTGGGTTCTTCCCTTCTTACCATGACTAAGCTTTCTTTCTCCACCTCTCATCATTCAAAATCCAGTCAGGTGCCTAAAACTTCAGACTGTGATTTCATCACATTTTTCCACATTTATTCTGCATTTTCTCTGCTGTCTTCTAGTCTGGCTCCTCCTTTCATCTCATTTTGGCTTAGTGCTTCTAAACCAGCTATCCTGATTTTGTTGTTTTCTTTCATCTACTCTGAACTCTTCCTTCATCCTAATGTCACAGATTGAGGCAGGAAACCCCTTTTGGGGAGAATTGGAGAGAATTAGAATTCAAATACAAACAAGGAGCCAGAAGAATAACTGGACCTGGGGTGGGGGTGAAGGGCAGAAAGATTTGCATCCTGTATTTTAGGGGTCTTTCCTGCGGATTTTCATATTTTTTTATCTTGTCAGTAGTTCACGAACTTAGGGTGGTTATCTTATTTGGACAAGAAGACATTGAGACTCAGAGATAGTAAGTATCTTGTGTAAGCTCATACAGCCTGCCAGTGATGAGTGGAAATGTGAACCCCAATGACCTGTGTCCAAAGCCTGCTGCCATCAACATCTCCCCCAGGAAAGCACCTGGTAGGATTTTCAGAAAAGTATTAGGACTCCAACTAGGCATAGAAGTAAGACAAACTCACTCCGACTTCTAGCTAAGATGTGAAGTATATTTACTTGACAATCAGTTCAGACAGGAGAGGATGAGGGGGAAGCTTCTAGATTGGTTCAACGGGGATCTGTGCCAGAAAAATCAAACTTGGTTGGAATGAGTTAAAGTTATTCAAGAAGATCTGGAATTTTAGATCTCTCGTGCTTTCATGTTTCTAATGAAAAATTGATTTTGTTTTCCCTTAGTTTGCTATGAAAACTCCTCTTGGGAAAAAACACTGCCCCCTTGCACCAAGAGCTATTAGGCTTGTCCCCACAGCTTGGCAGGACCCATAGGGAAATCTCTGGAGGGCTGCATGGTAGAAGCAACCAAAGGTGGCCCTGATGGTGGCTGCTCAGGAGTCAGGAAGGAGGGGTCAGGAGGTTGAGGGGTTGATTTTACCTGAGCTGGCCTCACAGTTAAGACCCCACATATCCCACTTGTGCCCACTCTTCTCCATTCTAATGCAGCAGACTTCCTGCCAGGTCGCCACTTCTCCTGTGGCTCCTATTCGTCATGAGATTAGAACTACAGAGTACTGTATGCAGAACAAAATGGCTTGTTAGGCCTTTCATTTTCTCCTTTTTATGGTACCTGCAAAGCAGAAAAAAAAGGCAGGGAACTATATAAATACATTTAGGCTAATATATTCAAGAGGAGGAAGTGGGGAAAAGTCAGCTGCTCAGCAGAGTGCCTGCTCTTGCTACCTGTCATTCTTAGCTTACTTGTGCCACAGTGTCTTTGGAACCTTACATCCGCAGGGGGCTGACACAGAAGGGAGGGAAACCTGGTGTTCCTGTCTTCATAGTTAAGATTCTGCCATGTGTTAAAAAACAAGGAAGTTTAAATGATAGGGAGAAAATGCAACATAAAATAAAATATATTGGCATTAGAAGCCTTGAAATTCTACCTTCCCCAAATTCGGGAAAACAATATGAATTGGCCCACAACATGTTTCAGGCTTTTTTCCCTTTCCTCTTCTCCTTTACTAGCTAGTGTTAGGGAGCCTAGAAAGTTTACCACATGGCAGTACAATTTGAGCTGGGAAAATTCCAATTATGAAGAAACTGGTGCTCAGAGAGGTGAAGGACTTAGTCAAGGTCATGAAGGTCTCTGAGTTCCATCCCCACACTTTTGCTGTGGCATCAGCCTGGTTAAAGGAGGCCCATTCTGCAAAAGCTGGGGTAAAGTGCATTTTCTCTTCCAACTGTCTCTCTGGAAGGGAGAACACTGTGATGGGAGGGGAAAATGTACTTGAAAAATAATTTCTGAAAAATGAGAATGTGAACAATGATTTTTCTCCAGAGAAACAAATATAATATATGATACATTCAAGTCAATATAACAAATATTATATGCCATGCTTGTGACTGACCCTATAGTGGAACTGCAGACTCCTGGGCTCCACTTTTAGAGGTTAAAGTTCAACGCATGGTTTTCTAAACCCCTCTAATGGAAAGAATCACCTGGTGACATTTGCCAGTGATAAAGTCTTCTTCCCTGGAAGTTCTGATTCAGTATGGCTCAGTTGAGGTGGAGAATTGGAGCCTCAGTATCTCAGGTGATTCTGAATTTCTCATGCAAACGATCCCTGAGCTCATTTTAAGAGGCTATGAATCAGCCTTATTCATTTATAGCTCATTTAGTTTCCTCTCTTCAATTGCTTTCTGACTGCTGGCTATTTAAACCATTCTGAGTATGGAGACATGGATTAATAAGTTCTAGAGAAATCCAAGATGTTTATATCCAAAGATAAGTCTTGGTAGAATGTTGGGATAAATGTAATCTCCTCTTGGCATCACTTCAGAAAACTTTTTTAAAAAATCCTAAATGTCTTTTAGACGCAGTTGTTTTAAGACCTAGAGGAAACCTATTCCAATTTGATTTTTTTTTTTTTTGTACTGGGGATTGAACTCTGGACCTTGAGCTTGCCAGGCAGGTTTTGTGTGGCTGAGACCCCCAATTTGATTTGAACCCACTCTGGCCTTCGACTCTGATTGTGGGACAGTGTGGTGCTAAGAATGTGTGGAAAAAGGCCAGAAAATCAGGAATTTAAGTCCCCTTGATTTATGCCTAGCTTGTCAAAGTCTCCTGAGGTTTAGAAATGTTGAATATTTTAGCACAGCTCTGAATTGTGAGCTGGGTCTTGCTTTTCAGCTGATTATTATTAACAATGGTGTCTCTAGTGCTTCAGTGGTGCTCAGCTGTAACCTTTAAACTTGCTCCATTCCTGCTTTGTAAGGTGTTATAAATTCCATGATTTAAAAATATTACAGTAGGAACATTCTCTGACTTTTGGGGCCAGCATTTCTGAGACTTGTTACTTGGGAGATGTAAGCTTATGTATCCTTTATGTTCACACATCTGAGCTACTTTCTTGAGAACTCTAGAAGTGTGCACTAAGTCTTTACTAAAGAAAAATTCTTTACCAAAAGAGACAGTAACAGCACACTTATTTGTTGTCTGTATTTGTGGCGGCTTATTGTAGATCTGGGAACATTTGGTGCAGAAGACTGGGCCCTCCTCCCCCACATGGTTACTGTAAATGATTTAAATCAATGCTTTTTATGCAGCATTGGGTACAGGAAACACAATAAGCAGCCACTAAATATGCCATTTAAATTCTTCTCAGGCAAAGGTTAAAAGAAAGATGGGGGGAGGAGCAGGGACAGCAGAGATTGCCAAGGTAGCTGTATTCAAATGTTTTTGATAGGTTTCTAAGATACATGTCTCTTTCCAAAGCAAATGCATTCATGTCTAAGAAAGAAGACAGACAGGGAAAATGTTAGCTCCTGTGCTGGTGAGCTCATGAGAAATGCCAAAAGAGTTGTTTGTGGACAGCCTCAAATATCAGGGTTTCTTTATTGTTAAGCTTTGAGGCTCAGAATCAGGCAGAACGTTTCCATGACAACTAATAGATGTTATGTTTATTTACTGAGTGGCAGGGAATAACAGTGTCAGCAAGTGACATTTTAGTTTCTTTCTCATCTTTTTCTCCCCAGTAAGGATTTGTTTCAGTCAATGAAAATGGCAACAACATCTTCCATTTTATTTGTCAGAGCCTCTATGGTAGAAGTAAATAGCGGTTTAATTTGATTCAGTTATTCCATGAAACATACTTTAAATACCCATCGCTTTATGTGCTTTGGAGTGCATTTACAGTAGGAATTTGCTGGGGAGAAGATGATTTGCAAGTGAAAAGCAGATTTCAGATTTTATTCACTTGAAAATGATCTAACAACTGCATTCTGGGCTGTCTAAATTTACATAGGTCTCATTAATATTCTCTAAATAGCATGACCTTGTTTATGATCCTACTGATATATTCATAAAAAGGGTCTATTAAGACTTATAACAGGACCACAACCTCAGCAAAGATGGGAGATGTGGCTGCAGGGTGGGCTGGTGCAAGTCCTCACTGGTTGTAAATAATGATATATTCCACTCTGTTATCTGCCTGTGGCTCGTCTGCCCTCTAAATTATCTGCGGTCAATTTTTAATGCTGAACTGGCTTCCTCTTACTATCCAGCTGGTGTGTGCTCAAGGGATATAAACCAGCGTTAGCTTTTGCTTGAGAAAACACAATTAGGAAGGCAAGCTGCTGCTGGTGGGTGTGGGGTGGATAGTCAAATGATGTATGCTAAAACGGAGAATTCACTTTTTTTAGTCCCCATTTTATATTATCTGTACTGCTACTCTGGTTAATTTGAGTAATTGTAATTTGGGATATTTTTCCTTTTGAGAAAGGAAACAAGGTCAATGTGGGACTATTAGAAGTTACTCAAAACATTATTGCTTGAAAACAATCTCTAATTTCCTATTATCCTAGGTAGAAATGAGTTTTTCTTAAAACTCTTCTCTCATTGCACTAAGCTGTTTTGTTGCAGGCCTGTTTCTTACACTAGAATATAAGCAGCTCGAAGACAGGCACTGTATCTTCCTCATCTTTGTATCTATAGCAACTGGAACATTTTCTGGCACAGGAGGCAACCAAGAAATGAACAATGTACGAATGACTTACCATAACCCAGCCCTGGCCATCAGCTCCTGACTGATATCAGGCACTCCCCCTTAAAATCACGTTGCCATTAAATGTCCCTCCCATGTCATTGCTGGTGTCTAGTTCTGTGGAATAAACACAAATAATAGTCTATTTAGAGATGAGAGCCAACATTTCTCAAGGGGATGTTCTTTGGTTTTATAGTGTACACATATGTGTACTCACACTCTCCACAAATAATACAATGAAAAAGTAACAAAGGGAAGAAGCAGATTCTGATGAAGTCCATGTTTAACCACAAAGAGAGTGTGAGAAAGAAGGAAGACTGTTGAAGAACTTGGAAGACTTGGGTTCTCTGTCATTAATTTGATCTCAGCAACCTCCCTTCTAAAATGAAAGACTTGAACTAGATGAAATGTTCTCAATTTGTGTTCCAATGAATACTAGTATCTGCAGTGTGCTAATACCTTTCAGAAAAAACCAAAAACCAACCTCTGTGTAAAAATGTACACTAAACAGGAATACACGGAGTCACATGAGTCTGAGAGGTCAGAGAAAACAGGTGGTTCTATCCTCCAATGTCTTCTGTGATTGTTTAATCAGGAATCTGACCAGAGCAAGCCTGAGGAAATGTTTGCTCTGCTGCAACAAAATCCCACAAAGTGGGTAATTTATACAGAATACAAATTTATGTCTACTATTCTTTGAGAGAGCCGAGCCTGGAAGTCTGAGATCAAAGTCTTACTGTTTGGTCTGGCGGGGAAATGCTTGCTGTATTCTTACATGACAGAAGGAAGAAAGGCAAACTAGTGCAAACTAGCCACTGCTATGTGAAGATATGTATGCTATATACACGCTTTAAAGCATTGAGTTGGTATTATATATGCTTTATATAAGCATATAGGAATATACACTCTTTCTCTCTCTCTCTCTCTCTCTCTCTCTCTCTCTCACACACACACACACACACACACACACACGCTTTGATACCATTAACTTGGAGAAGCTTTCATAGCCTAATCACCTCTTAAAGACTATACTTCTTAATACTAACATTGGCAACGCCTGCATTTGGAGAGAATATGTTCAATAAATATAGATATACACTCTTTCTCTCTCTCTCTCTCTCTCTCTCTCTCTCTCTCTCACACACACACACACACACACACACACGCTTTGATACCATTAACTTGGAGAAGCTTTCATAGCCTAATCACCTCTTAAAGACTATACTTCTTAATACTAACATTGGCAACGCCTGCATTTGGAGAGAATATGTTCAACCCACAGCAAAAGTAGTGCTTTTTCCAGCCTGATAAAAATTGACCACTTTGTTGAGGGAAATCTGTGAGCTTCTGTAGGATACTGGGGTATTGTGTTAGTCACGTTTCCATCACTGTCACAAAATACCTAAGGTAATAAACTTAGAAGAAAAGCTTATTTTGGCTTCCAGTTTTGGAGATTGCAGTCCACGGAAAGTTGGCATTTTTTCTTTCGAGCCTGTGTACATACCACATCAGGAGCTCTTGGTGAAGAAGGCTGCTTGCCATGGGCTGGGATCCCAAAATTCTCTCTAAGGGCACACATCCCAGTTACCTAACTTCCTCCCATTAGTCCCTACCTCTTAAAAGTTCTGTCATCTCCCAATAGTGCTATAGGTTGGGGATTAAGTCTTCAACACAAGTCTTTGGGGGATATTCAAGATCCAAACTATAGCAGTGGTTCTGGACTGGTAGTTCTTTCATAGGGGGAAACTAGAGTGAGCTGATGGAGATTCTGAGTCATGCATTTATTCGGTCAAATGTTATTTAATCACACTTTTTTAAAAAAGCCTCATATTTCACTAGCATACTATTTTACCAGAAAAAGAGCAGAGACTTAGAATATTGGGGTAAAATTGTAGTTAAGAAGAAAAAAGTTCAACCGCTCACTTTTGGAATGTCTACACTCACTAATAACAATCAAGTTACCAATCCCCCATAAATGTAGACAGAAACAGGTTTGGAAAATGAGTGACTTTAGCAACATCTATGTTTGTTCAGTTGGAAATCTTTCAAGGGGACACTCCCAGTGTAAGGTCTCAGAGGAGGAGAACAAATATAAAAAATAATAAAGCTTTCTTCAGTTATGCTGTTATCACATTTGTTATCAACAACAAGAACTAATAGCTATCTCTAGGGTAAAAAGTACCCAAGTACAAATGTCTGAAATTTCTCCAGGAAAGGAGGAATGAGTATTATTTACTGAGAAGTTACTATGTCTGAGCTTTATGTAAACATTTTGAAACTGCACTGGGAGTTTGCAGAATCATTGTCATTCTTTTATACACGAGAAAATTGAAGTTCACAGTGACATGAAGGTCATCAGTTATTAAGAGGTGGAGCATAGGTTCAAATCCTGAGCCTTATACTATCAAAGTCTGTGAGCTTTCCATTTATTCTGTTAAAGGGAGGATACAATCCAGAGAAAGTTAACACCAACAACACTTAAGACTGCTTAATGAAGTCACAGAGACGATAATGTAAGAGGAGAAGCCATTATGGTTTTGGCGGTCAAAAATAGGATCAAATAAATAGTGGGGTTAAGCCATTTTTAAAGAATTAAAAGGATCTAGAGGCACAATTGTAACCTTGATTAAACTAAAGAGCCACATGACTCTGATGCTTTGCAGATCTGTGACCACATGATGAGCTGAGAAAGAAATGAGAAGAACTGAGGTTAAAAATATTGGTATTCCAGACTCCAAAGCTTCAGGGGGCATGTCACAGCCTGTAGAAACTCACAGTCCTTGAGCCATGGCAAAATTATAGACACCCCTGGGTTTTCTGATGTTGGTGCAACAGGCTACTTCTACTGAATTCTCTGTGGTAAATTTTATGATCTGGCCTTTGTAGTGGCTCAAATAATAAGGTTGCTTTACAAAGAAAAAGAAAAACATGAAAACTTGACTGACAAATGGACAACAAAACAGTTTTCAAGAAGGTTCTAGCAATCATGCATTTTTTGTACTCTCTGTTTTCTTGCTTTAACTGTCTTCAATTACTCTGAATGGACCCTAACCAAGGCTGGTCTTCTACTTAAAGGAAGGTCTGGTGAACATTATGGAATTCTTTGCCTTTTTGGAAATAATGTTGGTTTTATGTTTCCAAATGACAATATCAGCAGGTTCTTGTTAAGTCTAATTGCTGTCTCATAGGCAGCACATGGTCATTTTTCTTTTATAGTACTTGTGGGTATTCTCCTGTAGCATTGTTCCAGCAGTCAGAGCTTCTCCTGAATAATGACATATCAGATCTTTAAGTCATTTGGACCTGAGTTTTGTATCCCAAATATTGAACCTGTCCTATTTTAGCAAGCCCTCTCTCCTGCACCCCTACTTTTATTTGGACTAGAAATGCCTGTAAATACTAATTAGTCTTAGAGTTTTTTATAAACATGAACATTTGGTGTAACTTTCAAGAGAGCTAAAGCTTAGAAAATGCTAAAGGTCATAGGACTTTAGAAGCAGAGAGGATATCTCACAGATAGTCTCATCCGGAAGTTTTCAAACCTGTGCCTCATGGAGTCCAAGGGATTTTGTGGAGCTTCTGGGGTAAGTTCTGGTCTCTAGGGTCCCACCTCACAGCAAATGAGAAGCCTTTCCCTTTATTGGAACTCCTTATAATACTTCATTTGAAGAATGGCTCTCTCGATACAGGAAAGGCTAGAAACCACGTATCTTTCTTGACCACTTTATTCCAAATGAGGGAAAAACATAAGATCTAAAGAAGGCCTATGACTTTCTTTAAGGTGCAGTCTAGCAGCAAATTCCAGAGTAGAATTTGTTCTGCTCACTCCCCATCACATAATTTTCTCACTCAACAATGGTGGTGATCAATGCTCAGATCTATTTAAAGCACATTGGTCAGGGCCATGAACTTTTAGACTCTGAAGTCTTATGCTATTGTCATGTTGAATACTCATGCCATTGTCCTCAAGTGATCTGTGCTGTGCCCATCTGTGTAGTGGACATACTAAATATTATACACAGAGCAGGCTTGGAGCCAGAAAATGAACATGGCCAAAATTGTGATTTTAATAACTTTTGTGAACTTTAGTGTTCAGAATATAATTTTTTAAATTTTTAGTATTATCTTCCCCTTCTAAGCAGTCTTCTCTGAACTATAATGATTGAAACCTACATTTCCCAGAATTTGTTGCCAGAAAAATCTTGGTTAGATTCCACTAGAAGAGGGACTTCCTGGTTATTTAGAAAGAAGGAAAATATAAACTATTTTCTCTCATAAGCTTGAGCAGGCAGTTGATAGAGCATTTTGCTGGTAACTTAGTTTAAAATATATTCATAATAATCCACTTCTGGGCTGTAGGTGGCTGAGTTCATGAGCAGTGACTGCTAACTTTAGTGCTGATTTTTCTGAGAATGGTGTGCTATCAAAGCTGAAACCTTTGATCCTATATTTTTGGAAGTATTAGAAGTGGCCTTCCTGATCTACGCTCTTTTGATATTTCAATAGCTGTTCCTTCTCTAATTTCCAGTTAACTTCTTTCTTCTCAACATATAAGTAACAGCTCTGTTTACTGGGTTGTATCCTGGTAATTCCAGAAATTGGTTCCTTCAAGGAAAGTAGCATAGAGAGGAAGGTAGGAAGCAAGAAAATGTATGAGAAAATCTTAGGAAAACACTGGACAGATTGAATTAAACATGAAAGGAAATTGAGAAATCTCCCAAATTTGGAGCTTTGAAAACTTAAAAGCTCCAGACAAATGTGATTTTTAAAAGGCTTTGAGCAACAATGACATGGAATTGAGTGATGCAAGGCAAAGATTAGTTTAAGACCAGTCCTTTAAATTATCCCTAATGTTTCTGGGTGACCACTATTAAGTTGACCAAACAGAGAAATAAGGCAGATTATAGAAGTACATATTAGAAAGAATTTAGATGTAAATCTGCATCTGAAGCTAACTACAGACAAAAAGTTCAGAAGCCAATTCATTTTTTCAGGGAACTGTATTGTCAATATACTATATTGTCAATAAAACCACTAGTTGGAACAGAACGGAACAAAGCAAGAAAACCTTTTGATTCATCCAAAACCTTTCACTCATCTTGGGGCTTTTTCCTCTCTAAAAATAGGAGGGTTCAAATGTTGTTTAATTTTCATGAGGCCTTTCTCAAATGTGGCCAATGAGAGGACAAAACCAAGAGGACTCCCCATGGCGGGGGCAGATGCTTCAAAGGACAATGGACTGGGCATTCCTTCCAGAGAACAGAACCAGGGCCCTATCAAGGGATTTTTGTCACCTGAGTACAGGGGTGAGGAGGTTTAGTTTCAGATATTGGTGGAAGGTCGTGGCTTAACTTTTGATCTATTCAGGGAGTTCCCCCACCAATGTTTTAATTCTTGTATACATTTTAATATTCATATAGGTCTGTAGGAAGGAAGCATTTTCTCTATTCCTTTATCCACCTTTCATGCTTGATGGGAAGAGAATAGACTTTGGAAAGGAATTTCTTAACTCTGATGGTCATAAATGAGAAAGATGAGGAGGACATGTGTACAGAGCTCCCCCCAAAATGAAGCTTCCTCTATGTTAAGGGCTACTTGATGTAGACCACTCATACTGGAGATAAAGTCACTGACTAAATTGTAGCCTGACAACCAATGGGAGTGTGGGTTGAAGGAAAGAAATAAGAAAGAGTATACAAGGCCAGCTGCAGTTAGTGAAATCTGCTGTAGGTCCAAGAGATACATATAAAACTGCTGTGCTTGTCACCTAAAGTCCCATAGTTAAAGTTCCATAGTTATTGGTGAGACTCAGTGGGACTTCCAGTCTAGGGATGAGATGATATCTTGGCTTTGAAAGAACGTCACATTTATGTTTTTCTTAATAATCACCATTCATATTTTGCTATAGTTCTTAACAATTATCAATCTTTTAATTCACATGCACATATTTTATTTCACAAATATCCTCTAAAACTACTTTGTGTTAATTAGTAGAGGTCAGGTTATGCTCTGTAACAGATGATCCTCTAATCTTATTGGTTTATAGTAACAATAGTTTCTCATCACCGCATATGTCAATCACAGGTCCTCTCCAGCTCTGCTGCACATCTTCATTCCAGGGACCCAAGGTGAAGGATCCTCCTCTGCTGGGAGTGATGTCCTAACAGAGGGAAAAGAGAACGTAGTAGGTCTTGCACTGGCCATAAAGCTCCCACCTGGAAGCAGGGCATGACACATTGTTTCCACTTATATTTCACTGTAGAAATCAAGTTACATTGCCAAGTATATCAATAGGTGAAAAAATGTAATCCTTCCTCAGGGAGGTTTGGCAAGTATCTCTGAATAATAACGGTTATATTAACCATCTACCTAGTTTAGTGTTTCATTCTTCCTATGCCAAGTATTATAACATTAGTGTGATGTTGCTTTCTCACTCTGAGATTTTTTTCACATCTCCTGACTTTTTCCTTCTCCACTTTGTTTTCATTGCCCTAGGACAAGTATTATGAAGAGATGGGCCAGAGATCCTGCTATTAGAGGAAATGAATTTGTTAGCAATAAAGGGTAATGATAGCTAAATAAAGGGAAAATAGTACTTAAAGGAAAATTCTAGAATGTTATATAAGTCTAAATCAGAAGTATGGGCAAAAGAAATTTTAAGGTAAATTTGAAATTCAAATATTAGCTTTTGCTTTTGTTCCTGTCCCTTTGTATCCCCCTGTTTGTAACTTTTGGAAGAGAAATGTCTATCTTGTGTCATTGAATGTTGGAAGTGTTTAACTTCATTTTCATTTGTACATGGGCTTGCAGCTAAGAGCTTGCATTAAATCTCAGAGGAGACTTTGGACTTGTACTTTTCAGTAATGCTGAAATTGATAGGATTTCAACAACTCTACCTTTTGCATAAAGGGATATGCATGAGTCTTTGGGGTGCCAGGGGTGGAATGTTATGGCTTGTGTCGAGATGTCCCCTCAAAGCCTCATACAGTCATAGCTGGGGGCTTTTTCAGAAGAAGGTGGTACTAGAGTATGTGACACTGGAATTGATTAAAATGCTGGGTTCAAGGGCACTAGGATTAAGAATGTGAGTGTTACCTCTCCTAAGTTGCCTAGATATAAAATAAGGGGTAGAAAGCTGTTGTAGACTCTTGTCTTTGCTACCTTTTGCCCACCATGAACTGTTTCTCCTCTGCAATGTCTGTCTCCCATGCCACCCTGCCTTGGAGCCTGCCGATTATGGACTGAAACCTTTACAAACTATGAACTAAAAAACCGTTCTCCCTTTAAAAAAATTAGTTTTTCAACAAAAGCTGATTCTTACCTGCTTTTTCCACACTGTAAGAGGGACTGTTCTCTGGCACTGTGGCAACCTTTTTAGCATCTGGTTCAATGGTTCATATGTAGCTCTTACTGTTTGCAATTCAGATGCGCACATCTACCTGTCTCTGTCAACCTCCTGACTTCTCTTCCCAAAGGCTTGGTTAGGGAGTCAAGATGCAGCTTTGTAAATCTGATATCACCTGCTCATTTTCTCAGGACCCAGCTGTTCACTGCAAGTTTTCAGAACAGAAGGAAAATGTCCATTCTCCAATCCCTCATGTGCTTTTGGCTCTTGGCTTCATAGGCTTCACTTCCTGTGCTTGGAAGGAAATGAGGCTTACTTACCATTTATTATATCCTCACCAGGGCCCTTCCCAGGGACAAGGGAGAATTCGTAAAGCTGTGTGGCACCTCCTGATGTTGCCCCTGTCCCCGGTTTTCTAACTGACTGCTGAATTCATGGGCACTAGAGGCTGTCTGTATTTTGCATTCACTTTCAGTGTAGTGAAGATCAGATCAATCTCAGATGATAACAAATCATGCTTTTCTTTACCTTGAAAGTGGTGGTTTAACTTTCTCGGGTTTGGAAGCCAACAATGGGTTCTGGCTTTATAGCATATTTTGTATTTTAGTATGGATCTCATGTCCATTTCTGCTTCTTCTTTCCCTGGTTACTTTTTGGGGTTGTGTGCTTCTATGTATTATTCAGTAAAACCAGTGTATGTTTTGCATTTCAAAAGCCACTGAGCAAGCACAGCCCGTTACTGAGATGGAGCACATTATGGTGTCTCTAGATGGACTGACCTCTCCAGAAAGCAATAATGAACCCTTCTGCTTCCTACTGCCTCTTCTGGACTCCACCCAAATAAACAAAACTCTAAAACACAACAGTGTGCTTTAACATTTTACTTGCTGTCTCAGTGTTCTAAAGAGGCAAATTCCTGTGTTCTTCTAATTTTCTAATATACCAGAAAGCTCCCAAGCAGTATAATTTCTTGATTTGAGCACAAGCACCAGAAATGGAGACAGAATTACTATCCACAGTGTATACATCCACAAATTTGACTTTTTTCTTTTCAAATAAACATCATCTTGCTCCCAGTGAATGACATGGATGAAGACAACTCTAATAGCATTGTTCGCAATTATGAGTGCTTCTTGGAAAGAAACTGCATTTAGGGTTACTGGTAAGAATAGACAGACTTGAAAAATTGGAATAGATGGTCTATATCTCAACTTAGTAAAGGCTATCTATGTAAAACCAACAGCCAACATCATATTAAATGGCCAAAAACTGAAAACCTTCACATTAAAATCAGGAACAAGACAAGGATGCCCACTATCACCGCTCCTCTTTGATATAGTTCTGGAAACATTAGCCATAGCAATGAGACAAGAGAAATAAATTAAAGCAATAAAGATAGGAAAGGAAGAAGTTAAATTGTCATTCTTTGCTGAAGATATGATACTCTACATTGAAGACCCAAAAAACTCCACCAAAAGTGAACAAAAAGTCCACTTCTGGACTTACTTGACACTTTTAGCAGAGTAGCAGGTTGCAAGGTCAACACCCAAAAATCAATAGCCTTCTTGTACACAAATAACAGACTCACTGAGTGAGAAATTAGGGAAACAATTCCCTTCACAATAGCATCCAAAAAAATGAAGTAGCTAGGAATCAACCTAACAAAAGAAGCAAAAGACCTCTATACTGAAAACTACGGCACTCTGAAAAAAGAGATCGAAGAGGATATAAGAAAATGGAAAGATACCCCTGCTCCTGGGTAGGAAGAATCAACATAGTGAAAATGGCCATACTACCAAAACTGCTATACAGATTCAATGCAATGCCAATTGAAATTCCAACACTGTATTTCACAGAACTAGAAAAAAAGAATTCAAAAATTCATTTGGAACCATAAGAGACCTAGAATAGCAAAAGCCATCCTAGGCAACAGAGACGTGGCAGCGGGTATAACAATTCCCAATTTGAAACTATCCTATAAAGCCACTGTGATAAAAACAGCATGCATGGTACTGGCAAAGAAACAGACCCGAGGATCAGCAGAACAGACTGGAAGATACAAAAACAACTCCAGATATACTCAGCTACCTCATCTTTGACAAAGGAGCTGATCATCCCCACCAGAGGAAAGACAGCCTCTTTAATAAATGGTGTTGGAAAAACTGGATCTCAACCTGCCACAGATTAAAACAAGAACCTAATCTCTCACCATGCACTAAATTAAAATCCAAGTGGATTAAAGATCTAAATATTAAAACAGAAACACTAAACTTGCTGGAAAATAAGTTAGGCAGAACTCTGGAAGACATTGACATAGGAAAAGACATTATGAACAAATCCTCAGTAGCATGGGAACTAGCACAAAGAATCAACAACTGGGATCTCATTTTATTAAAAAGCTTCTTCACTGCAAAAGAAACCATCAACAGAACTAAGAGACAACCTACAATGTGGGAAAAAATTTTTACCAGCTGCTCCTCAGACAAAGGACTATTATCTAGAATATATAAAGAACTCAAAACAATCAGCTCCCCAGATATAAAGACCCAATTCAAAAATGGGCATCTGAAATGAACAGACATTTCTCAGACAAAGAAGTAAAAACAGCAAGTAAATATATGAAAAAATGTTCCACATCACTGGTCATTCGAGAGATGTAGATGAAAACAACACTGAGATTCCACCTCACCCCACAAAGAATGGCTGCTATCAAGAAATCACACAATAATAAATGTTGGCGGGGTTTGGGGGAGAATGGAACCCTTCTCCATTGTTGGTGGGAGTGCAGATTGTTGCAACCACTATGGGAAGTCAATATGGAGATACCTCAAAGAACTAAGATTAGAGGTTCCATTTGACCCAGTCATCCCTCTGCTGGGTATCTTTCCAAAAGAATTAAAAGAATCATATCACAGTGACATATGCGCATCTATGTTTATAGCAGCACAGTTTGTAATAGCTAAAACATAGAAACAGCCCATTTGCCCATCAGTTGGAAACTGGATAAAGAAGATGTGGTTTTTCTATAAAATGGAATACTACTCAGCCGTAAAGAATGAGAAATTAGATTCATTCATAGGAAAATGGATACATATTGAGGATATACTCCTAAGTGAAATAAATAAGTCACACGTGTAAATATCAAATAGTTTCTCTGGTGTGAAAAACTATAATAGGACACAAGATCCTAATGGGATAATTAGCAACGTGAAACAGGAAGAAAAGGGCTAAAAGTGTAGGGAAAGTGGGAAGGGTAGAAGAAAGGGAATAAGGGAAAAGAAAAAGATATGAGAAAATGAAAAAATGGAAATAAAGTGTTTGTAAATAGGGAGGGGAGAAGGGGGTGAAGGGAGGACAGGGACAAGGGGAAAAAATGAGAACTAAGACTGTCATGTAAAGGTACAAGATCCCAATAATGAATGTAACTGTACTGTCTACCTAGAATGTACCAGTAAACTCAATAAAAAAGGAAAAAAAGAATAGACAGACTTGGAATGGTGTGACTGAGTTTCAAGGATTACCTAGGGTGAATGTTGATTCATTTGATGATGCTTTTCAACTGAGATTCCATGAATCCATGTACACTGTGACAAAATTAGTTAAGAAGGAAAAAGCAAATGGGGAAGCAATTTCTGAGACAAATTATTCCTTTTTCTGAAGTGTGGCCTTCTGAATGCATGGGAGTTTATCTTTGGCTGCAAGACAAGCAAACACTGGGCCTGAAATCAGAAAGGAAGGAGGGGGAATAACAACAAAAAGATTCCTTGCCAAGAGAATGGAGGAAGAGACATGGCAGAGCCAGTGCCCTGACTGGCACTGTAGGGTTCTGCAGCCTGGGACAGCTGTAGAGCCTGTCTTCTTGGGAGGGAGGACTTGTTCTGCCCCTGGCTCCCATCTTCCCTCCTGCTGGGTTTGTTCTTGGCCAATTTTTACTCAGAACAAGAGAGCCAGGCATTGAGGTGGAGCCAGGATAGAGACTGGAAGTTCATTCACCATTGTGAGGTTAAAACTAAGGGGAAAACATATGATGTATTAGAGTCTTGATTGAATCCTGGGAATGAATCTGGAAGGACTGGCTTTTAAGGAAATAAGATGGTAGATTATAGAACGGTTGTTTGAATATTATAGATTTTCCACCTCTGTTAAAAGCAACATACCCTGAGTACTGGTGAATGTTTATTATTAGTTCCTCTTCACCTATATGTAAGAGAAACAAATGGATTTTATTGCCCTGGCAGTGTAGTGTGGATGAGGAATAAACCAATGTATGCTGTTATTATAAAAATTTAAAAGCCAGAGAGCCTCCTGATGACACTGAAGAATTGAAAGCTAGAGGACTGACTAGTCTGGAGAACTGTAGGTCTCTCAAAGCTCCCCAAATTCAGCCAGTGCAGGTGCTTATCTGATCTCCAGTCTAACCATGTCTAGTCTTCACCTGATATCTACTCCCAGTGGTTATCAACTCTTTCAATTTAAATCAAATTATGCTTTCTGACCACTCTACTTAGCATCTTAATATCTCAGAGCATATGTCCAAGCAACCAATAATTTCATTGAAGTTTGGGTGGGGACCATTTTATTTCCTAACTTTTTCCACTGGATATTTTCAAGGGAGCAAAAGTAATGGTTTTATAGCATTAGCCTGGAAACTTTAAAATTACTGATATGACATTAACATCAGTTGTGTGGAAAAGTTTCAAGAAGAAAGTAAAAACAAACTGATTGTTATTATGCAATAAGCATAAATAAAGCAAAAAAAAAGAGAGACATATTTTGAATCAAAGAAAGAATATCTTTTTGCTAACAAAGATAAAATGGATTGACTGGGATGATAGTGGGCTCTCTTTTGTTTCAAAGTGTGCAAATGAATCTAGAAAATTATTTGTTCACTAGTTAGTTTCAAGTTGTAACAATAGCAATGAATATTTTACCTCACTCTCTAATTCTCAATCTATTTACCACTACAGTTGAATGTAAAATTATGTGGACAGTTTCTTAGAAGAAAGTTTTTTTCCTCTTTTTTAATCACAACTTTTACTAGTGAAAAAACCAGTTAACTAGTCCTAGCTTTCCATATGAAGTTTCTAATTAGGCCTTTAGAGCACTGCCCTTAGACATGACTTTTCTGATAAAGATCAGCAGACATTTGTGAATATGTTTTAACATGAGAAACAGAAATCGAAACAATCAAACAGAATGTAGATAATAATGCAGTGAGAAAAAAATGGGAGAGCAATAATACGCAAAGATAACTCATTGATATACCTAGACTATAACATACTTTATGAAAAAATTAACTGTAGGCTATCATAATGTTCAATAGACAAAAAGGAGATCATAGAAATTAAAATTATGATGTTAATGTGAAAAATTCACAAGACTTCGAGACAAAATTGAAGAACAATTGTAGGAAGTTGAAAGGGAAAACAGGCATCTAAAGTAGAGGAGGACAAAGAGTTAAACCAGGAGATTTAATATATGAATACAATACAATACAATACAATACAATAAAGAGGATATCATCAAAAAGGAAAAGCTTTCAACTATGTTCTTGTCAACTGTGTTCTTTATTCTTTTTTTTTTTTTGTACCGGGGATTGAACTCGGGTCCTTCCACTTGCAAGGCAGGCCACCGAATCACTGAGCTAAATCCCCAGCCCTGTGTTCTTTATTCTTAATAAATTAAAAAGTTACCCATTACCAATACATATAAGTATGAAATTTCAGAATACTGAATCAGAAATAATTTCCTAAGTTTTCAAAAAACAAAATACCCCCCCAAAACAAGCTACATATAAAACATGGAAATCACAGTGGAATTAGACTGTTGACTAATAATACTAGAATTGAGTACATACAAATTAATGAGATTATTTATTATACAGGGAAGATTATTTCCAACACATAATTTTATTTTATTTTTTTCATTAAGTTTATTAGTACATTTACATATACAATATAGTTACATTCATCATTGGGATCCCGTACCTTTACATGATGTACATTGGTTCTTATTTTTTCCTCATTCCCCTGCCCTCCCTTCATCTGCTCCACCCTTCCCTATTTACAAAGACTTTGTTTCCATTTTTTCCTTTTCTCGTATTTTTTCTTTTCCCTTCTTTCCTTTCCCCTACCCTTCCCACTTCCCTTACTCCTTTAGGCCTTTTTCCTATTTCACATTATCAATTATACAATTTGAACCTATTTAGACTTTTAGTTTTTCACACCAGAGAAATGAATTGGTGTTTACACATGCCGACACAGAATTTTATACCCAGCCAAACTATAATTATATAATGCTAGGATGGATGGGTTGGGGCAGGGGCAGAAAAGTAGGATTTTCATATATTCGAAGTATTTTGTAAACAACAGCAAATATCTAGATAACATACACGCTGCTAGAGGAGTGTTCACAAGGAAAATTCAGGGCAGCAACATCAGTAGCATGAAGTTCTCCCACTGCCTATCTCACTCTAGAGAGGAGCACAGTCTGACAGGGTGGTATATCAGACTCTGTATGAGGTACTCAGATGTTCGTCTTTGGAGCTTTTACACTGCCTAACTAGGGAAGCATCAGTAAGTTTCTCTGTGTAATCAGAGGCCAGGATAGAGTGGCAAGAGTACTTGCCAGAAATTTATATCCAGGGCTCTTTTGCTAAAACATTATTTTTGATTGGAGATAGCATCAGCTCCTATCCTAGAGTGGTCAGGGGCTAGGAACCAAGCCTGAATGTTGCAGCTACGTGAAGTGGCAAGCTGTGATAATTTTTCTATCACTGGCATTCATGGTTTCTAAAGCATCAGCCCTTTTCCTGGAATGATTGGAGAACTGAGGCCCAAACATTACTGATGATTAGAATTGATTTTCTGAATCATAAGGCACACAGTATTTAAACTGAGCCTTAAAGGAAGTCAGCTTTTTTTGGTAGGAGGTCAGTTTATGGGATGTAAGAGTTGGACAAGTAATACTTTCCTTTTAGAAGATCTCTGAAGTTTCCATTAATACCTCTTTTCTGAGGAAACTACTGAATGATGTGCTCCATTTTTTTGTAAGCATAATCTGAGAGATGGCATAAAAGCCAAGACAAATGGTACATAAACAGGAGTGCTACCAGGATGCCAGTTTCATTTTTGTTGAAAAATTGTTGGAGGACAATGAGCAATAGGAACGACCTAAATTGGTGCATTGGCGCAGCAGAAGAGGGGCTCTAGGTATAAGTTTATTCAGAAAATGTATTAATATACTACTCATTTAAAAATAGCTTTATTGTTATATAAATTAAGACATAATAAACTAGAGGATTTAAAATGCACAGTTTGGTTAGTTATGACATACTTTCACACCCACAAAAATATCCCCATCAAGATAATGATCATATCCATCACCATTTTTATAAATTTTATTTGTAATTCCTACATCTTGAACTTCTTTGTCTTCCCCAACTCCCTATGTAAACAGTGATCTGATCACTGCTCACATGTTCTAAAATTTCTATAAAAATGAAGTGATACATGTGTCACCTTTTTATCTGAATTCTTTCACTCAGTATAACTTGTTCAAGATTCATCACTTGTCATATGTTGTAGCATGTTCCAATAGTTTATTTTTTGATGTATGGCATTTCATTGCATAAATAAAGTACAATTTGTTGTTAATGAAGATTTATGTTATTTCACTTGGTGATGAACCTCTGGGTTATTTCTATTTTTGCCTATTGAAAATAAAATGCTGTGAACCTTAACATACAAGTCTTTATGTGGACATCTGTTTTTTTTTTTCCTTCTATAGTAAACACATAGAAAGAGTGGCTAGATAATAGAGAAGAATTGTTTTCTAAAGTAGTTGTACTATTTTGCATTCCAATAAGTAGCGTATGAAAATCCCATTTCTTCTACATATTTACTGACATCATATGGTTATCTTGTTAAGAAGTTGTCAAAAGCCAACTGTCTATATAGGGGAGTTATTTTGGACTCCAATTTGATGTCAGCTAGTCATTGTTTTTATTATTGTTGCCGTCTAATAAATCTGGAATCAGAGTATGTAAATCCTTCAATTTTATTTCAAAGTCATTTTGCCTAGTCTGATCCTCTGTTTTTCCATCTGAATTTTAGAATTTGCTTTCTTACAATAAAATAGGCTGCTAGGATTTTGATAGGTATAATTTTGAACCTATAGATCAATTTGTGGAGAAATGACATCATACAAATTTTGAGTTTTCCAGTTCATGAATACTGTATGATTTTCAACTAATTTAGGTCTTCTTTAGTTATTTTAAACAATATTTTGTGGTTTTCATTATACAGGTCTTACACACCTTTTGTAAGATTTATCTCTAAATATTTCATATTTTTGGGATGCAATTATACATAGGAGTCATACATTTTAATTTTGGCTTGTTCTCTGCTAGTAGAAAGAAATACAATTGTATTTTTTATTCTTTTAGAATTAACAACTGCTGTTTGAGGTTCCGTATGATCTTCTACATACATAGATGATCATGTTGCCTGTAAATATTGATTTCTTTTCAATCTGATGCAGTACATTTTATTTTCTTGCTTATTGTACTAGGTAGAACTTCCTGTACAATGTTAAATTAAAAAAAAGAGGTGGGTGTTCTTCATTTGTACCTTACTGTAGAGGGAAATCATTCTATCTTCACCCATTAATTATGATGTTAGCTATAGTTTTTTTGTAGATACCTTTTATCAAGTAGAAGTTCTTTTTTATTCTTAGTTTTCTGAATTTTTGAAAAATCAGGAATGGATGCAGAATTTTATCAAGTGTATACTTATGACTAATATACTGAAATGGTCACATAGATTTTTTTTCTATTAGCCTAATGATAGAATTAATTACATTGACTTATTTGGATATCAATCATAGATAAACTTTGAAAAAAAGGTTGCAAGACCTACACAGCCTAAATTCAAGACTTACTATAGATTTACTGTAATAAAAATGGTATAGTCTTGACATTAAGATAAATGAATCAGTGAAACTGAATAAAGAATCCAAAATAACCCCATATCTATGTGACTAATCAATTGTAGATAAAGTTGCAAAGGCAATTAAATGCAGAAAGAATAGTTTAAATGGTCCTAAAAAAATTAAATATTCATAAGATGCTAAATCAAGTTTTCAAAATCTTTGGAATAAAACCCAATTGTCATGTTGTACCATGATTTTTAATATATTGTTGGATTTGTTTTGGTATTATGCTATTGAGACTTTTTACATCTGTGTTCATGAAGGATTTTGATCCAATAATTTATTTTATTGTCTTTGCCTAGTTTTGGTTTCAGGATAATACTGTCTTCATAAAGTTAGTTAGGAATTATTACTTCCACTTTAATTTCATGGAAAAGGTTATGTAGAATTAGTATCATTTCTTTTTTAATATTACCAGTGAGACCATCTAGGTCTGGAGTTTAATTTGTGGGAAGGTAATTTCCTCTAAATTGAATTTCTTTAATACATTTAAAGCTATCAGACATTTTATTTTCTTGAGCGATTTCTGGAAAAATTTGTCGTCAGAAAAATTGGTACATTTCACCTAGGTTTTCTAATTATGTTATGTCCTCTTGCCTTCTTAATATAAATAGAAACAGTAGTGATGTCATCTCCTTCAGTCCTTGTAATAGCTATTTGTCCCTTTCCTCTTTCTTTTCCTGATCAGTCTGACCAATGAAAATTTTTCACTCTCCTCAAAGAACCAGCATTTAGTTCCTGTTTTCTGTTTCATTGACTACCACTATGAGCTTAATCTTGGTTCCCCTAATTTTTTGCTTATATTGGGTTTATTTGCTCATTAATGCTAGTTCTTTTTTTTTCTTAAGGTGAACACTCAGTTCCTTGGTTTGATACATTTTTTTAAAGAGGTACTTTCTAATACAGGTGCTTATTGTCTATATTATAAACTTGTAAGTACTTCTTTAGATGTGTCTCACAAATTCAGATACATTTTGTATTCATTTTCACTCAGGTTGAGTTACTTTTTAACTTAATTTTTGATTTCTTCTTTTTTCATGGGTTAATCAGAAGTCTCTCATGTTGTCCCAATATTCAGGGATTTCCACATTTCTGCTTTTTCATTATCAATAAATATCCATTGTGGTCAGAATATACTTTGTATTACTCAAATTCTTTTAATTTATTGAAACTTGTTTATATAACACAGTATTGTGTATCTTGGTAAATTTTCCATTTGTACTTGCAAAGAATGTATATTTTGTTGAGTGGAGTATTAAATAAATTAATTCAAGTTGGTTCATAGTAGTGATCAATTTTCGCATATTCTTAGTGATTTTCTGTCTACTTGGTCTATTATTTATCGAGAAAGTGATATGGCAATCTTTAACTATAACTATGGAGTTGTCTGTTTCCTCTTGTAGTTTGATCAGTTTTTACATCATGAATTTGAAGCTCTGTTTTTAGATGCATGAACATTTAATATTGTTAGATCTTGATAAACAGATCTTTTTGTTATTGTGGATATTTTTTCCTGATGATTTTCTTAGCTCTGAAATCTACATTGCCTGATGTTTATATAGCTATTTCAGTTGTGTTTAAAAAATATTGTGTTACCATAGTATCTTTATTTCAATCCTTAATTTTTTATTTTTACTAGTGCACATTTGCAACACATAATGTTTGCATTCCTTGTGTAGACTTGGTACATGTACATAACACATCTTAATTTCTTTCTTCATCCTTTTCCCTTTCCACCCCTTCATCACTTCTCCCTCCATCTTTTATCCCATCTACTTCCTATCTTTTTTCTCTTTGTTTATAATTGGGTTTCTCATATAAGAGAAACCATGTGGTATTTAAGCTTGTGTCTGATATACTTCACTGAATTCTTTACTTTTTAATTTAGTTCTTAGAAGCAGAATATATTTGGGTTTTGTTTTGTCTTTTCTTCAATTGGACCATCTTTGCCTTTTAATTGAGGTATTAGATGCTATATTTAATGAGATGATAGCTATGGATAGATTTAAATCCATCTTCATCTTTCTCTATCTGATCTTGTGTTTTTCTCTCTTTTTGTGCCTTCTTTTGAATTAATTAGTAGTTTAAAAATTATATTTTATCTACTTTGTTGCCTTATTAGCCATGACTGTTTATTGTGTTACTGTGGTATTTGCTTTAGGATTTATTGTTATATGTCTTTAACTTTTTATGGTCTACTTTAAAGTGAGATAGTATAGTTATTGACAGCAATCTTACAACAGTATACTTTTATGTCTTCTTTATTGGCTTTTGTGCTATTCTTGTAATATATTTTAGTTCTACATGTGCAGAGGAGAAGTCAGAGACACACTCCTCCTGGCCTGAAAGAAAACAAAAAACAAAGCAAAACAAAAATCCAGCTATGTGGTGAAATGTCTTTGGTGGTGTCATGGCAAGGAAATGTAGGAAGCCTGTAGTCATTGAAGGCAGACCCCAACTGACAGCTAACAAGGAAATGGAGACTGCAGGCTTATAGTTGCATAGAACTAGATTTATGTATTTTTCCTATGAAAGACACAAAATTAAAAGCGTAATGAGAAAATATTAGTTAATTGGACTTCACCAAAAATTTAAACTTCTATTCCTTGAAAGATATCATTAAGAAAATTAAAAAGTCACAAACTACAAGAAAAACTTATATAACATATTACCATGTGCTAATATTAAAATATATAAAGAATGTTTGCAACATAATTTACAAAGTGATACATAATCCAATGAAAATTTAAAAATATGATTGACCAATAAGACTATTAAAACATTTAATTATCATTAGTCACCAAATAAATATGTCTTTTTAAAGAGTTTCCAATTCTTTATTGAAATAGTCAGTGGTGGGGCTGGGGGATTTAGCTTAGTGATTCCACCGCCTGCTTCACAAGAGCAAGGGCCAGAGTTCAATCCCAGGTACCAAAAAAAAACAAGAAAGAAAAAAATACTAGAACTCTATTGTCTTTATATCACCTATTATGTGTGCTGGTTTTCATTTATATAGTTTTATTTCTATGACTGCTTATTTAATTTCAATAATGTGTCAATATTGTACTTAAAAGATGCTTGTGGCAATAATTTGAGATCTGCAATCATGTTATCTTCTGTGAATAATATATTCTTGCTCTGCCAGATACTTGAAAGTTCTGACAATGTTACAAGGATCATCTTAGTCTAATTTCAAGAATTGAGATAATCCAAAGATAGATTTAAGTCTAGCAGAAGTACTCTCTATAATGTGGTGCTCTGGGGTGCCTGTTCAAAGCATGAAGAGTATGCTAATCTTTTCTCTTGGTGGCCCAGCCACTCTGGTTTTTCTCTCTCATCTCCAGAAGCTGCCAAAATCATGGCTCATCTCAGACTTTTAGCCAGGTTACTCCCAAATTAACACACACTCTTGCCAGGAAAGGAGCTCTGATTTGTACTATACTTTTCTGGGTTTTTATCTTTTCCTAGATTTCAGAAAGAACTTGTGAGCTATGTAAGAGAGTAGAAGTATCTTAGTATTCTCTATTTTATTTGACCTTTCAAATTATGTTAATAAAATTAAAGCCTTGTTCATACAGAAAGATAGCATGTTGGTGCAGAAGTAATTAAAATTCCAGAATTACCGAGGTTTCTCTATAATGAAACATTAAAAGGGCACGGTTTTGAGAAGGTCTCCAGGTCTGCCAAGCCCCACTGTTGGGAGCAGTGGTGATTCCTGGAAAGGGGAAGGAGTAGGACTGTGGAGTTGACTGATCATGTGGGCAGACAGTGCACATGGCCATCTCCATAAACATTCTGCACTTTGCATCCACATGTGTTTCCAAAAGATATTTAAGTAAGCTTTAGTTCTCTTAAGCATATATAATGAAATTTACAGGTCATCTTTCTAGATAAAAATCTCTGAAGGAAAAGTCAAAGAATATTCCAAAACCCAAACACCACTGGATTAATCAAAATACACTGTCAGATGTCTGAGCAACTCTGACAGTGAACCAAGATACTGAGCTTTGAAGCACACGTGGGTGGTGAGTGGGGCGGGCTACATAAACTATATTTCTAAACAGCCATGTCCTTTTATGAATGTGATGCTCTCATTTTCTATTCTTTATCAGCAAATTCTCTATAATCCAAGATACTAAGGGCAGATTTTTGTTCTCATGAAGGTAAAATTCCCGAAGTCCGGGCAGAGGCAGCCTTGGTGAGACTTCTTTTTTTTGTTTGTTTGTTTTTTTAAACTACATGGATTCCTGGTGTAGGATCCTAACTAATTGAGCTGCTAGAAATATTCACACATTACACACAAATTACTCACCCTCCCTGGGGCAAGGGGAGCAAAACAAGATAATGGGCTTGGAGTTGTTTGTTTTATTGTGATTTGAAAAATAAATACATTTCCCTGTTTGAAGTCAATCCCACTCTCATTTTCTCTCTTCCAACTCTTAAATCACTGACAGAAAAGAGAGAAAGACTGAAAGCAAATACAAACTTAGCCATGCATCAGCAGATTATTCCTTAGTATCCCATGTTCTCAGAGCCTTTCCAGACTCCTAGCTCCCTTGGCAAACTCATTTCCTGCAAGAACCCAAGTGTCCTTTGTATTTACCTTTCCAAAGAAACTTGGGAAGAATGACATTAGCAGAAGGGTCAGATTAGATAACATGAAACAGCTGCCTTGTTACCCATTCACAGAAAATCCTCTCTGGAGTAAAGGTCTCTAACCTTTCTGCATGCACAGAAATAATTTGGGATCTATATCTATATATATGTCTATATCTATATCATCTATATCTACATCTATCTGTATATCTATATATCTCTCACTGAGTCTGAGTTGGAGCCCAGTAGCCTACATTTTCAATATGTAGGAGGTTAACTACGGACCAGATCTTAGAGAAAATATGCTTTAGATACTGGACTCCAGAGCAAGATGATTCATTTATAATCCTAGGACCCTGGGAGCACAAACTTGCCTGATATGAATGAACTGGCATAAGGCAAATGTGGAGCTTTCCTATTTAGGGGATAAGATTGTAAAGAAGAGAATCATATCCTGGCTGTTGAAAACCATTTGGAAGTCCTAGGAGAATCCTTAAACAATATTATGCCATTAGTGTAGACATCATTTTGTGGCATAAAAGTGATCAAGCAGATTACAATTTTTTCCTTTGTTTTTAGTTCCAGTATTTCACTATGGTAATATTAGATGGTAATATTGGTTTCAGCAGAGCACTCCTCTAAAATCAGATTTCCCTACGAAACTGTGGTCACTGTCACCATTATTACCATCCTCAAAAGCATATTCTCTTTGAATTTTGATACTGTAGTTAAAGCATTTATTTAATTACATCATAAGGATTTTGTATGTGCATTTGCCTTTCTAAGCAGACCCTTTAAAGATGGAAAAATATTTTTTTAAATCTCTGTATCAATTTTAAAAAGTGCCTGATGGAGGTTGGCCTAGAAGCTGGTCTCTAATTATTAATTCATTTAAGTTATATACTTCTTTTCCATGCATGCAACTTCATAAAATACAGTGAATATAACTTTTAGTATTTTTGATGTTTTTATATTATTTGAAGATTAAAATTTTGTAATTATGAGCCATAGATTGTGAAAAATGGAAAGGAAAAATATCATGAAAAATAGTTTCAAAATGAAAATGAATTTTGGAATAACTGTTTTCCAGAATTTAACTAGATACCTTTTCATTTTGAGGAAAAAATGAAAATAATGAATCACTCTCCAATTTTTATTATTTTCCTAGCATCTGCTTTCTTTACTTTTACTTATACTATAGTAATAATATAGTATGTTGTATAGTAATATATAAAATCATATTGTATGATGTATAATACTATTATATGCACAATGATTATATAATAAAGCTATACATCCAAGATGATCATTGTACAAATAATAAGACATTAACTACAATTGTGAGTTCAACTCACAAATTCACTAAATGAATACCATAATGTGTCTGAAAGACTGTTGAATTCCTGGAGGAATGACTGTCCCTGTGCTCAATATGTTATTCTTTTTCTTATTTTAAAATATCAACTGTGATTTCACTTATTCTAGCATGCTTACTCCCATTATTTCTAGTTAATATTTCTGAAGATTCAAGCAATTAAGACAGAAATATAAGAATATCAGCCACTAGGAAACATGTATAAGTAATGATAATGATAATTTAATTTAATGAATAAAACCACCTGGACTTAGAGTAAAGGTATATCACATTTTTATAGGAATTGATGATAAATTAAAGCTTTTGCCAGTGAACATTGAACTTCTTGCTAACTTATATGAATTTAATTAACAAATATATCCCTGGCAAAGGCAGCTTCATTTGTAGTATAAGTAGATTGTTTTATATAAATTAAAGTTGAATTAAAACCTGAAGAATAAAAATAAATAAACTATTACAGTGCCTCATTCAGGTTAAGGCTTATCAGCACTTCATTTTGACAAACTGAAAGAAGAGAAAAAAGTACCAATAGTAAGTCCTGGGTTATATACATTATTTTTTTCCTAAAGATCATAAAATGGAAGAAGCCTTCTGCTGGTTCATACAAAACATTTAAAATGATCATGGATGTATCTTTTTATTTTACAGATGAAGAACTTAATATCTACTCAAAAAAATTAGAACTGTCCATAACATCTACAAGTATCAAAGTTAGTCTATTGATTTATTAGCTTGATTCATTGGTTTCAATTAATTGATTGATGACAACTTATTTAAAGAAAATTAATCTTTTTAATAAAAACTGTGCTAATGTTAAAGGATAAACAGATACAGGAGTCATGATCTTAAATTAAAAAACATTTATTACAGTAAAAGACATATTGCCCCTCAAAATATTCCCCCCAAGAAAAGGCAAAAAATGGAAATAATGTCTTTGTAAATAGGGAAGAGTGAAGGGGGTGAAGGGAGGGCAGGGGCATGGGGAAAAAATAAGAACCAAGATACATCATATAAAGATAAAAAATCACAATGATGAATGTAATTGTATTGTATACCTAAAAAGGCCCAATAAACTTAATGGAAAAAAATATTCCCCCTGAATTTGAACACACTTATGCCATTATTCTGGCCATTTTCTGAAGCAATTCTGGAGGTCCTCTTGTCTTTTTGTGGCTACCTTAATATCTTGAATTGATTCAAAACCTTTATGATGATTTCTCTCAAATAAGAAATTACATATTTTGAGTGGGATTAATGGCCAGGTATGTTTTTCTATAATACCTTAAAATTTTAATAATCGTTATGTTTTGATCACACCTGTATTTACTCATTGGAGTTGGAGAAACTGTATTATTTGTAAGCAGGGAAGAGGCACCAATACTTACTTGAAGCAGCCCAGAGAATCCAACTGTAGAAGAAAGAAGAGGAAGGGAAAAAGAAAAAGGAATAAACAGTGGTGATGGGAGGGTGTCAGTGGGGGGTATGGTCATGCAGCCTGACCATTTATCACATGAAATATTGGGTTGAACCGAGGTTGAGTAATGTTGGACTCTGCAAAGGCCCTATCCTTACTCCCTGAACCTTGGGGTAATCTTTAGACATTACGATTAATTATTTAGACTCAGAAGGCTGCACAAACATCTTGATTCATTGGCAAAGTGACAAGCATATGGTGTGTTTTGAAAACCTCTAGCTTTCTGTTGAGAGGAGGCTAACATTAATTTCTTACAAATCCTACAGGGACTTTCCAAGACAGCCATTGTTAACATAGTTCAACTTCAGAGTTGGAGAGCTTGGAGTAGTTTTGGGAAAACAGTTAGATACAAATGAATAGCTTTGTAGGTGCATGATGAGGAAGCTTGTGAGGCACCATAGCTTTCCTGAAAAGAACAACAGAATATCAGACAGCTTTTCAGCTTGATTGATAGTCAAGGTGGCAGGTCTGTTTAGTGGGTCCTACACGATGGTGCTCAGAATCTGGTGTCTCCTGCAGGGGTTGGCACTCTGACAACTTTGGTTCAGGCAAGAGTCCCAATTCAGATTCACTGAGCATGTGGCAAGATCATGATCAGGGCCACCCTCTGGCTGAGGGAGATGCACAGCCCACACTCTCCCAATACACAGCTGTTTCAGGGCAACCCCCTGAGGACTTGTGAGAGGTGGAGGAGAATGAATGAGGGGAGGTGTGGTTATATGAAAAAAGGCCACACAAAAAACTCCTCCTCATCACCCAAATATAGCATATGATTTGGACTGTTTCTAATAGGAACTGAACTTTAGCTTTTCAAGTTCTTTGTATTCCAAGAATAGATTAATTCTACTTTCAACCCCCAAATGGACTTTTAGTGACAAGTAATACATTTCTGTGTCATCTCCAAGACCGCCTCAAACATTCATCAGAGAGGCATGATCGTGTTCGAATTTTTGTTTACTGAACAGGTTCAGAGAAGGCAGTTTACACAATAATTCTGTCTTTTGTGGCAATAAGGACTAGAAATTATGACACAGGTAAACAGAACTTTTATTAGGAACTAAGAAGAAAAAGCTCTTGATAATACTAGCAGAGGCAACAAATGACATCGACCGTTCAGTAGACTCAGGAGGAAATAGAGGGGGCAGGTAGGTATAAGCAGGGTCCACCTTCTCTTCAGTAGGTCAAGAATTAGCAAAGAATGTGAGAGCGTGAACAGGGTTTGGATAAAACTACTTCTGGCAAAAGAATCTGATATTTTCATCTTGAGTTGAAATGGCCTTCCAGATTATTCATAGGCAATTTGACCTCTTCCATTCAGGTACCAAAACTCCCTGAAAGGACAGCAGGTCACCGGATCCATTTCAACATGTTTCAGGCAATGTATACTGGCTATTCTTTTAAGAGGCCTCACTGTCTTATCTGGACAGCTCATACATCCAATTAAAACTTTTTGGATGGTAAATAAACCATTTCCCTTCTTCTAAGACTCCAATGAAAACAAATATAAATAAGATCAACCACTTTTTTCCATGGGAAAGCCTGTCATATGTTGTAATACAGGTAATCACTCTCCCATCTTCCCCAAGCTACACAATCCTAGTGTTGTTACTATTTCCTGACAGTGCTATTTTCCGAGTGTATTAGCACCTGTCAGGAACTCCCACCGGTAGACTCCCCATTTTTTTTCTTTTTATTGAGTGAGTTTATTGGTACAATCTAGGTATACAATACAATTATATTCATCATTGGGATTCTGTACCTTTACATAATAGGTCTTGATTCTCATTTTTTCCCCTTGTCCCTGCCCTCCCTTCACCCCCTCCTCCCCTCCCCATTTACAAACACTTTATTTCCATTTCTTGAGTTTCTCATATTTTTTTCCTCTCCCTTATTACCTTTCCCCCACCCTTC
Organism: Fukomys damarensis; assembly: GCF_012274545.1. Lineage (NCBI taxonomy): Eukaryota > Metazoa > Chordata > Mammalia > Rodentia > Bathyergidae > Fukomys > Fukomys damarensis. The sequence continues at coordinate 26,986,268 of NW_022900916.1, forward strand.
CCACTTTCCCTACACCTTTAGCCCTTTACTTCCTATTTCACATTATTAATTATCTCATTAGGATCCTGTGTACTATTATAGTTTTTCACACCAAAGAAACTATTTGGCATTTCAGTTAAAGAAATCTCTGAATGAACATTAAAAATAGGGAATCCTAAAATATAACTAAAAAGGAAAGTAAAAGAGAAAAGGCAATGATGTATGATTTAAATAATCCTTAATTCTGAAGATGAAGATCGTCCCTGAACATATTTAAATTGCTTCTCGCTCTTCTAGTCTTATCTTATTCTTTTTTTCATTCTTTAGAGAATACTTTATTAGTTTCTGTAATCAAACCCACATAGGTATGACCTTACATATTTAGTACGATGTGTTACCCCTGTACA
>NW_022900916.1:26987543-27073068 GCF_012274545.1 Fukomys damarensis
TAGGTTGGAGGTTGTTCTCTTTTAGTACTTGAAATATGTCATTCCAGGCTCTCCTTGCCCCAAGGGTTTGTGTTGAAAAGTCTGCTGTGATTCTGATGGGCTTTCCTTTGTATGTGATTTATTTCTTTTCTCTTACTGCTTGTAGTATTTTGTTCTTCTGTTGGGTTTCTGGGATCTTGATTGTTATATGTTTAGGTGTAGTTTTTTTTTTTTTTTTTTGTAGCTAGTTGCTGTCCTGTATGCCTCAGTTATCAGAATGTCAAATTCTTCCCCTCTGTTTGGGAAGTTTTTGGTCATTAATTCTGCAAACAGCTTTTATAAGTCATTTATATTTTCTCCTGCTACTTCATGTATTCCTATCAGTCTTATGTTATTCTTCTTTGCATCATCTAGGAGTTGTTGGATCGATATCTCATGATCTCTTACTGTTTTTAAGAGACCTCTCTTTTCATGGTCACTGACTGTAATCTTATCTTCTATATCTGAGAGCCTATCTTCACATTCTTTTATTCTGTTGCATACACTTTCAATAGAGTGTTTAATCTCCTGGATATTTGTTTGAATCTGTTTTATGGATTCTATTTCTTTCCTATGTTGGGCATTTATTTTTTCCATTTCTTTCTTATGCTGAGTCTTCATGGCTTCTATCATGGTCCTGAGCTCATCTATTTTTTTGTCAGTTTCTGCTCTAGAGTCTCGAATCATGACTTCCATTTTGCTCACTATCTCTATGGTTATCTGGGAAATTATTTCTGTTTTGAATTTTTCTAGAGCCTGATTGTTCTGTTTTGTTACTTCCTGTGCTTTGAGTTCAGGGTGTCCTGGTGGTTCACTATCGGCCTTTTCATCCTCATTTGCCCTATTGTTTGCCATTGGTGGAAGCCTGTCCTTGTGTCTTGCTTACATGTTTTCTCATTTTAATTTTTGTTGTCAGACTGTCCTTGGTTTAATCTCTGGAATATCATCCAAATCTTCCTGATATAGTTGTGCCCTAGCTTCTGTGTCTCTAACGACCCACAGACATTCTCATCTTCATAACATCAGAGAAAACAGCTCATCAAATCAACAGCAATGCTTTACCCCAACTGATACAATCAGCAACACATTAAGATCAAGCACAACTTGAACACTGACCACCTGTGGTAGTCACTAGTCTATCACCCTTAAATCATTTGAATTAAATTGAAATCAAGAAGCAGTCCAGAACATGTCTGCAGTGAACAAAATTTCAATATAGTGTATTTACCATTTAATGGCTCAGACAGAGCTAGAATGCAAGACCCCTGATCTCAGTTAGCTGATGGCTGAACCCCATGATGCTGATTGACCTCGGGCTGCAAGGCCCAGATTGAGTTCCCCAACCTTCTGAATGGTTGAACTCCACAACGTTCTATTACAGGTTTCCCACGCCCTTTCTTTAAAGACGTTCACAGTTGGAAACTCAGAAAAATACCCTTGATGACCACCTGTGCCTCTGCACAGTGGGTCCAAAGACTGGCACAGTTAGGAGGACTGAGAGTGTGGGGGGCGCTTATGGGGGTTCAGGGGCACCAGCGCGGCTACCTTCCCGGTGCTTGAGGGATGGCGGCTGGGTCGGGAGCAGGCGTGGTTCTCCTTCCCACGGTGGATCCGGGCCCAGGCTTCCTCCCGGCGCTTGAGCTATCTAGACTCCCCATTTTTCACATCCCTTCACATTGAAGGTTTCACCTTTGCTCCAGAGCATTCTAGGCAAGTGCTAGTAACTGTATGACTCCAATTTCAAAGTTTTGCACATCTGCGCTCTATCCTGATAAAATATCACGAGATCATTGTCACAATATTTTGATGCTTCACTCCTGGGTTCTAATCCACACTCTTCTCATCTGCGGATGCAGCTGTCTTCTGCGTCATCACAGAGAAGTTACCCAGGAGGACAGGGATGGTTTTTCATACTTCCTCTTAAGACCTTGACATGCCCACCCAACAGGTATGGGGCCCAGAAAGGAGGATGTAGAGAGCTACCTTGGCCCCTTAAAACTCACTCTCTCTTCTCTTCCTTGTGTATGGTTTTGCACCCAGTAGCCCCTTCTTCTCAGTAGAAATCTTTTCTTTCCTAGGAATCCTGCTCAAATGTCATCTCATTAAACCCCTCTGATGAGGGATGTACCCCCACAGATGCTCTTAAGATAGTACTCAAGTGGAGAGCTAAAGAGCCAATGAAGGTGCTTTATTTATTTATTAGTCCCACTAGTTAATTTGACATAGTAGATATTCTCTCAATGTTTGCTGAATTAGATAAATAAGGGAGCTTGGAAGAACAGACTTGAGAGTCACTAACATGGAGATATATTATGCCAGAGATAGCACAAAAGGCTGAGTGCTTAAAGGGTGAGAGGAGAGAAAGTGTAAACAGCCAAGAATCCAGTCACAGTGAGCTTTCAGTTGTGTATGTGGTGTAGAGGAAGCTGAGCTACCAAAGACAGCCAGGACCCTTTCAGAACAGCAGGAAGACTTAAGGGGTTTCAAGAAGGAAAATTCACAAATAAAATCCAGACGCTGGTACCTGGGCTCTGCATGTCCGAGCTTTTGCCTAGCTCTTCCTCATCCTTTGCTTTTCACTTCCAGAAGCATCCTGAGCTCTCCTGCCACATACTCTTGTGCCCATCAACTCTTCACCTGGAATACCCTTCTGCCTCTGTTTCTCAGAGCCCACTTTTCCAGCTTCTGGGGTCTCCACTGGAAAGCTTCCTCCTACCTCTCTTTCTAATGCAGGTCCCCACATTATCCCCCTTTCCAACCTCTTGCATCTTACAAAGAACTCCCTACACAGATCAGATTTTAAGTCTATTCATATTTTCTTTTCATCCCTGCCCCTAAAATGTGAATTCTATGAAGAATAAGATTTAGTAAAAGAACCAGATAAAATAATAATAGCATAAGGTTCCTGAGCAGAGCTCAGTGCTTTGACAAAAGGGCATCTTTCTGCTCACTTCATCACCTCACCACGTTTCCTGCAGGGAAGACCTGGGCACTCTGTTTCTTGTTGTCACTGACTAGTATAGCTAACCTCACTACTTCTCTGCCAGGATAGGGATATTCTCACTCTAAATAGACTGAGACGAAGGATCTGCTACCTCCCCAAAATAAAAAAAAGTTGAACTTCTTATTTTTCTTTTTCCTCCAGTAATGGGGATTGAACCCAGAAAGTGCTGAGCTACATCTTTGGCCCTTTTTATTTTGAAACAGTCTTGCTAAATTACCTCGAATGTGTGATCCTGCACTCTCTGCCTGAGTAGCTGGAATTACAGGCATGTGCCACCATGACTAGCTCCAAGTAGAACTTTTTAACGGTGCCTTTGACTTCTTACTTTTCCCTTTATAATAAAGCCAAGTGGTAGGGCAAAGAGCTCACAGAAGGGTCCAGCCTAGGGGAGAGTCCTTTGCAAAAGGTGAATGAGGGGTTGGATTCCTTGCTGTTCTGAGTTCAGGAAGCAAGAGTAGCGGGTCCAGTTGCCGCCCCTCAGCTACTCTGCAGGGCGTGTGTAACATCTCTGCAAACAGTCCCAGTGTGCTTATAAAACCTCAGGTCACTGACAATTGCAGTGCTCATTTGCTGTGGCCAATTTAGCGCTAATAAGCTGAAACTGGGCTTCTGGGATTTGCTTCCGTGGCATGTAAACTCCCTTTTGAAACACGTTTCCCAAGCAGAGATGCAGCTGAATAGATTTTTCCCTGTTCTCCATTTTTGTAAACAAACTTGTAGCATTTCCCAATTAGCTGGAGCACCAACACCATTTTTGTCAGCGCCTGTGCTCCACCAGTGGGCAGTTCGCCTGTGATCCACCGTGCTTGGATGCAGAGCGGCAAAATAGCAGCTCGCTCAACGTCTGGGCTGTGTGTAGAGCAAATGTACCTTTCTGGGCAAAGCCACTGCTCCCAAACCCAGAAGATTTTGTGTGTGTGCAGAAGACCTGGACCACACACATGACCTGTGTATATGGCTCAAGCAGTCTCTGGGGAGGGGTATAAGGTGGGCCTTGGTGCTCTTGTCTCTGAGGACTCTTGCAGGGCTGGTGCCTGGTTATGACAGCTGAGGCAAACCCAGTGCCTTGCTGATGGCAGAGACCACCCTGCTGGGAAGTTGGCCCTTTGGATTCTGAGGCTCATCTCCATAACCTGGAGCCAGAAGGAGCCAATCCATTTGTGATTTGGTCCTCAACAGCCTGAAGCTTCAAGCTCATTTCTCTTTACAGTAAGAGAGCTGATCAAACATGGGGCCTCACAGCTTCTGCCGGGTTGGAACAAAACAGAAGGGAACAGAAAGGGGACTGTTTGCTCCAAGCACAACAGCCCTCTTTCCCTGCAGGCAGTTCTGGCAGACTCTAGAGACCCCTATGCTCCTCTGTAAAACTCAACATGTCAGATTTTCTAAAGATATGAAGTCCTAGTGTTCCCTTCCAGGGTCCTGGGGACATGGAAGGAAAGGATCTTAGTTCCAACCAAAGCAACATCTTACCAGGAATCTGGCAGGAACATGACTTCCCCATCCCCATGGACTGATTAGAGAGTGCAGTCACCTAATTGTTTGTGATGTGCCAAAACCCTGTTAGGAGCTTGCTCTATCTTGGAAATTCTGCCAAAAAATTATCTCTAGTTCTGAGCAGAGACACTCAGAGACACCTTTGGGGCCAACTTTCTTTCATTACATTGAGCTAAAATGCAGGCAGTCATGAGGGAGAGTAGAGCATGATGAGCAGGTAGTAAAAGGGATGGGGGTGCCATGGATGAATCAGCTGAGAGCCCAGCTCCACTTTTTCTTTTCTGTTAGAGAATCGCTGCTTTGCAACCACCCACCAGGGCCGGGTTTAGAGCAGTCACTCAGGAGCTGCAAGGACAGTGGCCAGCCACCTGGACACCGTGGTGGCTACAGAGCTCTGCCCTTCTGAGGTGGGGCTGGTCCTCCAGGACAGGAGCCAGTGTGAGGCTGAAAATGGCCTCTTTTCTCCTAAAAGGAAGGTTTCATTGGTGGGGGCGTTGAGAGGGAAGAGAGGAGAGAATATGCTTGTGTGTTGGTTGCTGGGGTTCTTGTTCTCTGTTTTTGATTGACTGTCATAGATGGTGAGAATTGAAGAGTGGCTACCAGAGGCTGGGGACAATGGGGAGGAAGAGGAAGAGGAAGAGGAGATAAGTAGACAGTAGTCAATGGGTACAATGTGACAGAAGAAACAAGAGCTGAGATTCTTAACCCATCCATTTGCTAGCCTCCTAAATTTATCATAAAATACATATGTTTTGCTGGAATCAAATGATTTTCAGTGGACTGATCCAGAGATCTTGGCCTCTCTCTACATGAGCTTTAGTCCCTCTCATTCTTTCTCACCTACTGGGTAAAACCCAAATGATATTTGGCCAGGAGTAAGCATTGAAAGAAGCCAAATACTGCCTCCTTTCCCAATGAAAGAAGAATATAAACTGTATCCATCTATGCCCATAAAGGGCACAGCTCATGCCCCAGGCAAACAACAAACACCTGATAAACAGATCTGACTGGGTTGTTGTACCCCTACCCAGCTGGAAGGCAGGTGCTAGGTTGTTGCTGGGATGTGGTGAGATCCCTGTACCACGAGGAAGGCCAAGTCCTTGTTCAGGGACTAGGAAGTGTATGGGCACCCTTTATCTGGTCCCCAACTGCCAGACTTTACCTCTACGGCAGTGTGGTTTCATTTAAACAGAAAAATGATAAATCCTACTGGCAACAAGTTGGGAGGACTGTATGTAATTAGTTCCTTGACTATTGGCTGGAAGTGTTATCAAGCAAATTATTTTCTACATGGGTGTTTTAATTTTTCTCCAATTTTGCTCTATCTCATCAGCATACATTCTTGAGAAATGGAGATAGTAATCACTATTTTAGAAGAATGTGGTGAAAATGGATTGTGCAGCTGCTGCATTTGGATTTCTATAAAGGAATGGGTCACTCAATCTGATTTTGCAAGGATACAGAGAGCCAGGTAAATGATCCTGCCGAGGGGGTGACAGACTTGGTGGTGGTTCTGAAGTTCTCATGAGATGAAGGTTGGCCTCCCTAATGCCACACAGTTTGGAATGTTCTTTTGGTGTATCTAGTTAAAGGGGCCATTGGCCAAATGACAAGAGCTGAAGAAGAACAGCTGGTGCTGACAGGTAGAAATACAAAGCAGCTCCAGATGCTTATTCTGGAGAACACAGAAGTAAGTGTTTAAACATTTGAAGAGCTGCCACCTAAAGGAGAGATCAGAGCTATCCTCCATAATCCTTGGTAGGTGAACATTGAAACGAATAAATTTGCAAAAAAAAAAAAAATCTAAAAGAAGATATTTCTAGCCATTAACATCACCTCGTTATCCAGTTGAATTCAAACGAATATAGATCGAACATTGACTATACAAAGATGAATAAAATCTCGATCTATGACACATAAATCTATGGTTTCCTCATATTGAATCTAAACTTCCCAACAATTACATTTAAATACCACTTGTCTAACAAGTGCTCTCAATCTTTACTTTTTGAGCAAGTTTGCTGAAACACTTTGCAGACAGCTTCATCATTCTCTTCGCTTGCTCCTGGACTCCTCACTGGCCCTTCATTTGCTCCTTTTGAGTGTGACATTTAGTTTGTCCTTTAAAAACTTGGGCTTAACCCCAGTGAATTTTGCTAGCTCCATTTTTCTGAGACACCTCCAGATACATTTAGTCTAGTACCTAGAGTAGAGGTGTGGCTAGTTGCCACATCATTGATGGTTAGCTCTCTTTGTTCTGATGAGTAGCACAGTGGATAGGAATCCTCTGCCCTCCCCACTCCTGAACAGAGAGGGACATCCATGGCCTGGAGCTGGGGGTAACGTCTGAAGAATCATTTCTTTCTTTCTTTCTTTTTTTCCTTCTTCTTTTTTGTTACTGGGGATTGAACTTGGGATCTTGTGCTTGCGAGGCAGGCGGCAGAACCACAGAGCTAAATCCCCGGCTGAAGAATCATTTCTTACTTGTCAGTTGCAATATCTAAATCACAAAACAGGTGTTTGTGACATTGCTTTGCTTCATTTTATGTGGTCTCACTGACACATACTTGCTTTATATATTGTGACCAGGTCAGGCTCTGTAAGGGTTGCCCTCTGCTGTTTTTCCTTTTCTAACATCACCAGACTTTCCAGAGCACCCTAAACGGACCTTCCTTTCCTTAGTGTGTCTCTCCCATGAACCAAATTTGTACTGTTTAGTAGGGTGCTGGCCCAGGTCTCTGCCTGCCTTCTCTGAGCATCATTTTACACTTTGATGTCATTGAAAGTTCTGTATCATTATCCCTTCTGTACTCTACAACCCACTTCTCTAGCCTGAGGTGTTTAAATTTATCTCTCTCCATAAAGAATTTAGGTAAAGAAGACTCTGGTAAATAGAATGTTGATCAAATTGCTGCAGTGTGGTCTTTAATTGACAATATAGAATAATAATACTAACAGTAAAGCATTGCCATAAAACACCATGCTAACTATAATGATACAGCCTTCAATTTCCATGGCAGACTTGGGGTCAGGGAGAATTCAGTCTGTCATTGAGTGACCTCTGCTGGTTGATATAAGATGAAGTCTTTTTAAAAAAAACCTTTGGATTAAAAACAGAGGGGGAAATTCTGAAATGGACGAAGATGCAGTGGGAGGAACTCTCTAACGCCCATGTCCTCACCCATCACTTTTGTTTGGCCCTTAGGGTGTGTGCTAAGGCACCATGCATCCATTTACTCCTTGTGCAGCCCTGGGAAGGGAGGGAGCAGGAGTTTCTTTTCTTTTCTTTCCCTTTCCTTCCCTTCCCTTCCCGTCCCTTTCCTCCTTCCCTGTCTTTCTTCTTTTGGGGTGGTATTAGGGCTTGAACCTAGGGACCTTGCACTGAGCTACATTCCCAGCCCTTTCTTTACTTTTTATTTTGAGACAAGGTCTTGTTGAGGCACAAAGTTGTCTAGGCTGCTCACTAATTTGCCACCCTCCAGTCTCAGCCTCTCAGAGTACTGGGATGACAGGCATGAACCACCATGCCTGGCTCAGAGTGGGGATTTTTAGGAATATATTATGAGAATGGAAAGTGACTATCAGAGAAGTCAAAACCACTGATTTGGGATCACACAGCTAGTAAGTAAAAGAGTCAGGATTCTAAATCAGAGCAGTCGTATCGCCAGCTCATCCTTCTTCCAATTCTGAGTTTTCTCCACCTGCCTCCAGTCCCTTTTCTCCAACAGGGAGAGATCCTAGGATGGTTCGAAAGGATGCATGGAGAAATTCTTACTTGGGGGTTCATTGGGTAGATGATTAGGGAAAGAATGAGTTATTACTGCTACCACACATCTATAATAAAATAAAGAAGCTTCTCTGATCTTTCTTCTAGTGGGGCCCAGGAGCTGAGCCCTTATTCTTGCCAATTTGTGGATGATTGTTATCTACTAATTTAAGCCAGGGATCTAGGTTTCCACCATCAGTTTGTGTCAAATGTTTGATAGATCATCTTGGTTGTAAAGTTGTGAGTATTGACATCTATTTCCATTGTAATGATTAACACCATAAAAACACATATCTAGACACAGTACAATGATATTTAGTATCTGGTACCTGTTTGAGTTTTGTAGTTGGGGCATAGTTGCCACTATTTGTGTGGAAAATGGACTCTAGAGAAGGCTACAGGAGGCAAAACAGAATGGACAGCCTACAAACCTCCAAGAAAGACGGGACTTAAATAAGCAAAGAGAGGCACAACCTGTGGACCAAATGAGTGATATGAGGAATATACAAGTACAGGAGGCAAGAGGTCTGCTTGGGCAGCAGATGGAGTTGTAGATGGAAGGTTCAGATGAGAGATGTGATGCTAGCAGGGGAGGTTGAGTCAGACTGTAGGGTGTGGGGAATTAGCAAGGGAAATACTTCTTGAAAGGAACAGTGGATCTTCCTCTTATTGGGAACTGAAAGAAAAGGGGAAGCTTTCTGTGTGAAACAGGAGCCGACCTAAAATCCACCTGAGGCCCTTGCCAACCCTATGAATGTTCATTTAATGTTCTCTCCCATTATTGATTGATACTGTGTGCTGGGCACAGTGCTATGCACTATACAGGCATGACCTCATTCTATCTTCTAATTCCCTGTGCAGTAGCTACTCTGATTACCCTTGTCTTACAAATGAGAAATTTTAGTGTCCATGGACACACACGCACGCGTGCACACACACACACACTCAGGAACCACAGGTATGCCTAAGTGGCAAGTTTAGTATGTTGGGGTTCAGCTTCCCTTCATGCCAAATTCTGTTTACAAATCACAGTTCACTCATTCTGCAATCTAGAAAATCATCGTCCCTGAGGTAGAACGATTTTTCTTTCACTACAGGAAAATGGTGGTGTGTTCCACTGAGTATTCTTAGGACACTTAGGCAAAGGGAAAAAAAGATTTTTTTTTCTTCTCTTTTCAGAGGTAAATGTGCTGTCGCAGAGCTTGCCTTTGGAAGGAAAAGGAACATATGACTGCCATCCTGAAAATGTCCAGGTGGTGGTGCTACCTCCTCAGTGATTTCATACCACTCTCTGGCTTCCGTGTGTTCGGAAACCTGAACAGAGAGGCATAGTTTCTAATCTGTTTTTATCACGGTGCAGATTTTTCAATGCAAGATTTTATTAAGCAATACAAATCACAATAAGTAGATTATAAAAGTTAAGTCACCGCTAAGTTGTTCAGACCCCTATGAAACAATTGTTACAAACTAAAAATCTATCACAGTTTGGGCTAAATTTGTCTTTATTGTACATGGAGTGCCAAGTACGAAGATTTCAACTGGAACGTAAGGAAAAAATACCAAATGCTCTTTAAATTGAAGAGGCGAATATGCTGACCCCCTAAACCCAAATTTTAAAAAAATTATAATCTTTTAAAATTGGATGAAAACTTTTCTTGACGGAGTGAAGGGTTTTCCCTTAGATACACATCCACGAGTTTCATCAAGAGATTTTCCTCTTTGATTCCGGCTTTATCTTTCCCTCTGAAAAGCCTTTGAACTGGCTCTTAAAATATTTGTTGTACTAGCACAAGAATCTGATTTTGGTCCCTGTACACGTTTCCAGGCCAAATAGTTAAATATTTGATGTTTTCATATCACTCCCTTCTGAGGACCATGTTTTATAGCAATACTAACCAGCACCCTGGAAAAGGGGAGCTTCATTATTTATGGTTCTGGAAGTGTCCTCCTGGAAGAGCTAAGCATTATCCCCCCTCCCCAAACACTGTTTTCTAAACAGTTGCTCTGATTACACAACAGTTTTAGTCTGCCCAGCTAAACCATATATTTTAAGATGCATTTTCAAACAAATATGTGCAGGAACTCAAACATCCAGGGAAAAAAATACGGCCCGGTGTGCAGAGTCTGGAAGCGAAGTTGCCTCCTAATAAACATACAGAGTGTGTGAGTACAGGCTTGGGAGGTCTGTTTGTATTCGTGGGAGTTAACAGCATAAATTCCAAGGGAATTCAGAGAGCAGACACTTGAAATAACACCAGTAAAGTCACACTAACCGCAGCACACTCAACACAGTGCGTTTAATGTGGTGTGATTTTTATTAGGTAATGTGTTGCATGTTAAGCCAGAAAACAAAAACAACTAAATAGGCAAAACTTGGGGTAATCCCTTTCTAAATGTTTAATGAGAAACAAAGCCGAGGAAACCACTCATTGGAACCGAGTAACAGATTTGGAGCAGTGTTTTCCCAAGCAGACTCTGTGGTCAGATAACTGCTGTCCTCCCTGGAGCAGAACCCCCACGCTGTTGGCTGTGGGTTGACCCTCTGTCTTCACGTTCAGCATGAGGGCCGCTCCTGCTAGCAGGCCACTCTCATCTTTGCCCCAATTCCCTGGTGTCGCCCCGGGAGGGAAGCGGTTTGTGTTTCTTGGCGAAGGTTATCTTTATTTACTCATGTCGCGGATCAGCAGAATAAAACCCAGTGCGTTAAAATGTCACAGGGCCATCAGCCACTCTGTCTCGCCAGCCTGGGTTTCTGCAGTGGATCTCGTTGTAATCAGAAGTCCTCCCAAGCCAATTCTAGCTCCACAGCTGCCAGGCTTGCGGGAGAAATGGTGGCCTTGGTGGCTGCCTTGCAGTCATGCCTATACCCGGAACAAAGACAATTCCTGCTCGGTTTTGTTCAGCCATTAGCTGAGCAGGCCAAAGTCGGTCTGTGAAAAGCTGTGCACATTCTCCTTCTGTCACCTTCTCCCTCTGTCCAGTTCCCCTTCGTTGAAGAAGACTGGGTATCCTCAAGAATTTATTCATCAAGTAAATCTGCAATATTTCCACCGTTCATATTTGCATCAGAACAATTTATTTCAGTGTCCTTTCTGTAATAAGCTCTTGTTGGCCTACTTCTCAGGGAGAACATAAACTTAAATCATTGAGATTTGAGGAAAAAATAGAAGATGAGTAATTTTACTTCGTTTATTTAAGGAGATATCTACAGTGAAGAAGGTTCTAATAAACAGATGCATGTTTTAAATACTTTGATAGAAATAAAATACAGCATTTTATATTCTAGATTTTTTTTCCCTTTTTGGAAAGAACTTCATTTTTCTAATGTACAGTTGATGACTGTTATTTATAAGTGGAAAAAGTAATTTTTAATGACTTCACTGTGAATAGTAAGTGCAGTAGATGCTTTTATCTCTACAGAATGGAATTTGTGATTAATAAAGTTAGAATTTTTCCTTTTCAGTAGTAATCATACTAACCTAATATAAATGCTTGATATAATTTATCTAAAAATGCAACCACGAATTAACTGCTTTTTATCAAAGGTATCCATGGTGCCAGGACGTCAAATTAGTGAAATCTCAAACTCTCTCTTGAGTATCCCTCCTTAGAAAAAGTTTACATCAGATCTCTTAACTGCTGCTGTATTTTTCTCTTGCAGCTTTCACTAAATAACTAGGGGTGGTCATCAGACAATAAATTCTCTTTGATATCCTTTCCAATTTCCTTCAAGATGTAGAACAGCTTGCCCTGGAGAAATTTAAAACGTTTTTGTTTGTTATGGCTTAAATTACCTCTTGACTTTTCTTTTTCCTGTGTAGTTGTAGCTGATAATAGTAAGAAAAAATGAGACTGCTCTAGAGAATATACCATGTTAAAATATATTTTCACCACCCTAATTCCCTTTCGAAGTAATGTGTCTGTTAGCGATTAAGTAAGGAGTTTAAGAGTGGGTGTCATAGCATCTATAAATAAACCTGAGAACATGCATCTATAAAGAGCCATATTTTTACAATCTCATCTCCACTAAACAAAACAATATTTTCTGGCACCTGTACACTCAGTGTTTCATGTAGTTCTTATTATGGAATTTCCTTTCTCCTTTTGAGATTGAAGATAATTACTGAATGTGATAGAAACTTTATAGCCATTAAAAATAGAACAGAAAAATGTTACCAGACAGCAAGTTGTTCAAAATAAATATAAAACAGGACTTGGGCCTTATGCACACTGCTTAACTTTGCTTGATTCTAAAAGGATATTGTTTGTTTTTTTCTTGATTTTTTAAAAACATTTTTTTAAGAACTTAGAAAAATGTGATCAAATCATTACTTAAATTTTAATTTAGTGAAAATTTGGCAATATATAATCGCAGTATTTTATGTTTAAAATAGTTGTTTATTAAAATTCCAAATGGTTTAATTTATAATTGTCCTTTTCTAATCAGCTATATTTATATGTGGGCTGGTTTATATATAGGGAAAAGTGCCCCCCAACAAAATGGTAGAAAACAATAGTCCATGGGCTCCTTTAAATTTTTCTGTTCATTGAGAACTTACTGAGATCCTCATTACTGGCAAGAAGAATGACAGTGTAAAGTAAATCAACACACGAGTTCTCTGTGGGTGTATTTTCCATGTAAGTCTTCTGTGACTTTCAAAAATCCTTTCCCTATTTCTTAGTTACCAAAATTGCTCAGATCTTAAAAAAAAAAAAAAAGTGATAGCATATGGTAAATCTGAGGCACTCTTTTGTAATTTAAATACAAATTAGATCAAATGTGAATTTGATCTCCAAATTCATCCTTCTGTAGTTTACAAATAAAGCCTTTTAAGATTATTTTGTTGCATTATTTTATTTTATATTACTGGCCTAAGTATAACATGATAGTTACATATCCTGTTGTGGAATTATAATCCTATAATTAATTTCAAAGTTGCTAGGTTTTTGTAGGACTTGGTTCCTAGTTGCGTTTAAAATGTAAATTGTGTTCCTTTTTTTCAGAATCAATGAACTTCAGTCTGTGGCATTTCAAATTCACTGAAATTATGGGCCAAGCTGTGTCCTACCAAATATAGTAATGCTCTTCTTAGGCAGCAGTTTTTGAGCATTTTATGCCAAGTTTGCCAGCCAATTTACATGCAATATGTCACGTAATCCTCAATTTCTTTGAGCAAGAAACTGACTGTATCCTTATTTTACTGACAAGGAAGCCGAGATTCTGAGTGCCTAGGTGACATGTTCAGAATCGCACAGCTAATAAGGAGGCAGATTTTGAACTCATGTTCTGGTGACATTTGTGCCAAATGTTCTGACTGGTTTAGGAACATATATCTCATTTACTCTTTAGTCATAGCCATCCCTCAAGGTATTGTTTTATTTTCATTTCATTGATGAGGAAACAGAAACACAGAGAGACACAGCATTTTTACTTTGTGATTCTAAGGCATTATTTTCCAAAATGCAATACAAAAATTTAATCAGCAATAAAATGTGGGAATAATTCTATTCCCAACCTCTTCTCTAGCACCTTTCTGAGTATTCACATGATTACTAACATTGAGAAGTCCTACATGATAATTCTGTTTAATTTTGTTTAACCCGGGGTTTCTCAAATTTATGTGTAACAGAAGCCCTCTTACGTATAACTGATTTTAATATTCTGTAGAAAACACATCGGGCACCACTTAATTCTGGAACATTTCAAGATGGTGAGTAAACAACAGGGACCTCACATGGTGTTCAGCATGTCGGGTGTTGATGGCCAAGCCAACTGGTCAACTTTATATGGTCTGCTTATTTTCCAGATAAATAGCATTTGGCCTTGGGCATAGCTGGGACTAGTACTGGGTGCAGGGGGCAGAAACTACCTGCCTTTGTCAAGGGGTATAGCTAGCATGAAAGACACCTGGGATAGTGCTTGGGGTAGGGCCCACCTCTGTGCCCAGAAAGCACACTCCAGGTACAAGCAAATCTCATTTGACTTCATGCTCCCTGATGCCACAGCTTTTCCTGGAAACAAGGTCCTTGTCATGAAATTGATGTTATACGATCACCAGAGCCTTTTGGAGCCTCCAAATTCAAGTCCCTTATTCCAAATCAGATTCTCAAAGAGCAGCAGTTCAGCTTGGGAACAGTTTGTGAAAATTGTTACTAATCAGAGTGTGTTCTTGAGAACTTGATCCTGCCTGCTGATAAAACTTACAGATCACTCACAGCTGCCTGAAGTTGTGAAACCAAAAATGGCCTTGGGATTTTGCTGAATAAAGGTAATAGGAACAGATTCTTGGGTGGGAGGAGGAGGGAGAGAGAGAGGGAAGATGATGTTGTTCTTTCAATAATTGCAGTGGCTTTCAAGAAAATGTTAGCATTTGTCTTGCTGAGACATTTGCCTTCTTGAAGCTGAGCCACTTTTCTCTCTTTTCAATGAGCTATTGAGGGAGCACTGAACTCTGTGATAAATGTGAACTTTTTAATGCAAACCCTTGCACACTATGTCCCAGAGGCAGGGTCTGTGTGGGCTATTGAGAGAAACAGGCTCAACGAGCCACAGCTCAAAATTCCAGGAGGTTAATAGGCAAATCAGCCTAGAAATCAAGGAACCAGCTGTAGTTCTTCTCTTTCCTGGCTTTTCTTACAATTCAAGGCATCTGGGCACCATCTTCATGTACAAACATCTCATTTCTCAACTTCGGGGAGGTTTTTGGCTAAAGGGGCCATTAGGGTTTTTTTTTTTTAAATTATTAATGGCATCCTCTTTTTTTTGAAAGGCTCCAGATAGCCTTGCCAGTTCAGGTTATGGAGGTAGGCTGGGCAGGACCCTTGCCTGACACTGCACCTGTGGCTAAACTGGAAGGTTGCATCACCCCTCTGTCCTTGCTTCCTACCATCAATCCTGAATAGGGATGGAATATGGCAAGGGTAAATAGTTCTAGAGATTTTCACTATAAGATCTGAAAAAGATCTTACGGGTGACCTAACTCATGCTTCTCAAACAGAGCTGTACATAAGAATCATCTAGAAGTTAAGACTAGAGAAGTGGGTCTACCTCTAGAGATCCTGATGTAACTGGTTTGGGTACAGCCTGGCACGGGGATTTTAAAGAGCTGCCCAGGGTATTCAATGCACAGGATTGTTTGGGAACCATTGGCCTAACCCAAAGTGGCTTTTCTATTCCCGTGGGATGGTGCTAAGTGTTTTTCTTCTGAGTGTACAGTGACTGCTCCTCCACCACCATTCTCCAACTCCTACTCTAAGAATAGAAGCAAGGAGGTCCAGTGGCCATTGGCACCGACTAGAATGAAACATGTTTTGTTTTGTTTGAAGGAATTTTTCAGAGCCTTGAATATGACAGTGCACATTTTTAATTCCAGTGCAAGGACAGGGAAGAAAAAAGCACTTCACACATCTCTGGATTTCCAATTTCACAGAGGGACTTGGGGAACAAGGAAGCTCAGGAGATGGGGACCTGCAGATCCCCCATCCTTGAGAAATGCTGCTTTTGATCTAAAAAAAAGAAAAACAGTTATAAACAGTGAGCCCATGTGTCTCCTGTATATCCAGCATATGTGATATCCACAACAGATCACTTTTAACACCACCCTTTCCTACATAGCACAGTTATTATCCAGTACTAGATATGTAATCATTAATAATCATTCTTAGTTTAAAAGCAAATACCTAAGCATTTTAAAAAGAATAACTTTCAATCTAAAAATAATCAAATTTTATTTTTTGAGACAGGGTCTCACTATGTAGTTGAGACTGCCCTGAAGCTCACTATGTAGCCCAGGCTGGTCTCAAACTCACAGTGATCTTCCTGCCTCAGCCTCTCGAGTGGTGGGATTACAGGCATGCGCCACCACACCCAGCAGTTATTTATTTTATGAATGAACCAAAATTTTCACTTATCACACAATATCTCACAGTTCAGACTATTTCACACTTATAAATTTAAAAGACTCCAAGTATTCACAGAGAGTGACAGATTTAAATCAGCACAAATCTGGGCTTTGTTTTTATAATCCCTTGCTATTGCTGTTTACTCCAAATCTACTGTTTAGGACTCAGTAGTACTATGGAGCTGACAACACAGACAGAAGTCAAAGTGAGGTTGCACTGTTCTAAACCATTGTAAACTTATTCTAGAAACAAATTATATGTCATGTTGTTGATTTCACATGGATCACAGCCCTGCTGAATAAGTGGCAGTATTAAAAGTTAACTTCTACATAGAATATGGCGCCTATTTAAAGATAAGCAATACAATGTGCTAATTTGAAGTACACTTATTTATTAATCTATTTATTTATTTAAATCAATTGCTTAGAGTTTAGACCAACCGATTTGAGGGGGAGGAGCATTTTATTGCTGACTTTGCTTAGCATGAATGGGATGTGGTGCTAAGAAAAAGCAGACTGTGAACTTTAGTCAGTTGTATTACTGCTTGACATTCTCTGCAGTTTGCCCCCTTACTGCTTACCTCCAGGGCATACCACCTCATCTTTGTACGTGACTTATGTATCCAAGGCCACAAAATTTAACAGTGGGAATTGCAACAAACACCCAGGTTTCCCGATCCCTAAGTCACTACCATTCTGTGTGCCACATGCTGTGATAATGCATTTGTTTCTGAAGGGGACTCAGAGACATGGGAAGAAACTTTCAAACCTCTCTAATATGAACAATCACAGCAATGTGATCAGAAATGTAAGAGTCAGCCAAAATATCTGTTAGACCATTGTCTTTTGTGTATTGAGTTTCAGATCATTTTAGCCCAGAGGTCTTGGTGGCACGTATTCCCTCAGAAAATAGAGATTGCTTTAGCTTTAATAAGGAGAAAATTGTTATTTCATTTTATTAACAAGAAGCTTGTATCATACTGAAAAATTCATTGTCTGTGTTCTGCCTGAATATTGTATTCATTATGTTTCCTAATCTGTGTGATTACTACCTGTGTAATTTGATGTCTGCATCTGCTATCGGAATTCTTTCAGCCCATTATATTTCCCATCTTTTTTATTTTGTAATGGAGGGTAAGACTGGGACATGGAAAATTGCAGCAGATTGCCTAAGGCAAACTGCATCCAGCAAGCAGCTGGATGGAGCAGCAATGATATGGGGTTATGTGGAGATTCTGAGTGAGGTGGCCTCCCGTCCACAGTCTGCCGTGACAACCCTAGCTAGAAAATGGAGTTAGCCCGTTTTCTGGTGCCGGGACTGGCAACCCCCAAATAACCTCCAGGAGCTCAGGTTGGCATTATCCATTCAGGGACATTATTGGAGTAGAATATGAGAGGTATAACAGGACAGTGCACTGCCAGCAGATTGTTTGTTACAGTCCCAAGGGTGAAAGGTGGGTGTTGGAACAAAACCAACAAACTTGCTGCAAATTATATTTGAAAAATATTAAGAATACACATACAAATCACAGAACAAAAAATGTGAACTATTTTTTCCTTTCTCTCCATTCTAACTATTCTATTTTGTTTAACAGATCATACATTGTGATTCATTGGGATTCATTGGGATTCATTGTGAAAGGAAAATATACCTAATAAAGAGAATACATACGGTGAAATCAAGTATACATAGATGCTTGGGAGGATCAAAAATATGGTGAACATATAATTAAAAATTGATTACAATAAAAGACACATCGCCATTAATCCCCTCAAAACACTCTCCCTTTTTTGAACTCAGCTGCCCCCTCATTATTCTTCCCACTTTTCTGGAAGTCTTCTCTGTGTCTTTCTCAGATGTGATAAAAAGTACAGAGTGCTGGTGCCAAGTGCCAGCCAATGGAAAGGAAGCTCGTGAAAACATTACCCTGGGTCCTCATCCACCTTAGTCACTGGATCTGTACTCTGCAATTTCTGGCTTCCCCTGAAAATCAAAATGACCCAGAAAGGTAAACATTTTGAATTGATTTAGGACATCGAGGCAACCACAACAGCACAACTAATGACACTCAGGAAAAATGTCTTCCAGAATTGCTTCAGTAAGTAGCAAGATGGGATTTGATGCAAGATCAAGTACCTTGAGGGGGACTAATGGCAACATGTTTTTTACTGTAACAAAACTTTAAAAAATGTAAACATTCACCATCTTTTGAATCACGCCCAGTAAAATCTAAGTTTGATCCATACTTCAAGCAAATTAGATCTATTTTCTTTATTTAAAAGGAATATCTGCCGTGCAGAGATGTTATTAAATTAAATTATATTAAATCATATACGATTATGTATGCAACATGGATCCTAAATAGTTCCCAATAACTGGTTAGGATTATTTAATTTTTGCATCCTAGAGGCAAGTGAGACATCAATTTCATAGCATATTCTTGGCACTTTATTGCTTTATCTACATTAGAAAATTCCAAAAATCAATTCTATTTGTCAGCCTCTGGGGTTACTGCAAATATTGTGCTGGAGGCCAGTGTGCCAATCTGCTTGAGAGTATAGATGGACTCTTGGTATCATCCATGCGTAGATTTAGACCTTGTTTTGCCTTTTCTTGTCCATGTGAGTATGGTAGAGTTTCTTACTGTCCTTAAGTTTGAGACTTTCCCCCTTAGTGCAGCAGAGAGAATATGTCTTGTAGGTTTATTCTAGATTAATAAGCATTAAATGAGTAAATGCATAGGAATTGCTCAGTACATGGTGCATATATGTTAGCTATCATTTTAGAATATTTTGTTGCTTTAATTGCTGAGCTTTCTCTTTCTTCTTTTTTTAATGACTAGTTTATCCTGTAGAAGTGGCCAAATAGAGTCTCCCATTCTCTGTTCAATTTGGTTGTTGAAATCCTTGTTCTTGGCATCAGTGATTATCAGTGAATATCCAAGTCTCTTTTTTGCCATTTCCTAGTCACTGTTATTCCTGTATGCCACACCTTGTCCCCCTTCACTAGCCTGTGTTTCTTCTTTCTATGGATGACCAGTATTTATTTGGTTTCTGTGAGCTCAAGGATTTATAAAACAAATTGAGAAAAACAAAGAACATTACTTTTCTTCCATATCTAACATAAGTTTCTTTTCCTGCAGCAAACATGAATCCCTCTGGAACAGAGCCTGGTCACACAGTAAGGACCAGCTCTAGACCTGTCCCTGCTCGGGACCATCAGGCACAGGGTAGCCTGCAAAGAGGAGCCTCAGGTGGGGGTGAAGGACTTGCCCTTGCCTCACTCTGGGAAGGCTTATCCTCTGAGCTCCTGTTTCCTTCCTTTCTCAGGGAGAAGTCGGGATGGGGCATGTTAAAACTCTCTGTTAAAAGCAGACTTCCTTCGCAGACTTTGTAAAAAGGATAAGCCATGTGGCCTTATACTTACCTGCAGCCCTCTTCCTCACCACACCCATGCCAGCCAGGAACAAGGTCAAATGAAAGCTTAGAAGGCAGAATATCAGCCAGGGCTCTAGGACTTAGCAGCACAAGACTCTGAGCAGGCTCATTACATCCTCTGAGCCTGGGTTCCTTAATTATAAGGTAGGGTAATAATGCTACATACCTTATTGAGTTGTTTAGAGAATTAAGTGAATAATGTGTAGCAAGGGCTAGGATGTAGCTCAGTGGTGGAATGCATGCTTAGCATGAGGTATGCTTTGGGTTCAATCCTTAGCTCACTAAATAAATAGAGATAAAAATCAATATGGAGATACCTCAAAGAGCTGGGACTAGAGGTTCCATTTGACCCAGCCATCCCTCTGCTGTCTGTCTTTCCAAAAGAATTAAAAGAATCATATCATAGTGATATATGCACACCTATGTTTATAGCAGCACAGTTTGTAATAGCTAAAACTTGGAAACAGCCCATTTGCCCTTCAGTTGGAGACTGGATAAAGAAGATGTAGTTTTTCTATAAAATGGAGTACTACTCAGCCATAAAGAATGATAAATTAGATTCATTCATAGGAATATGGATACATATTGAGGATATACTCCTAAGTGAAATAAATAAGTCACACATATGTAAATACCGAATAGTTTCTCTGGTGTGAATAATCTATAATAGTACATAAGAGCCTAATGATATAATTGACAATGTGAAATAGGAAGAAAAGGGCTAAAGGTGTAGGGAAAGTGGAAAGGGTAGGGGAAAGGTAATAAGGGAGAAGAAAAAAAATAGGAGAAAATGAAAAAAATGGAAATAAAATGTTTGTAAATGGGAAGGTGAGGAGAGGGTGAAGGGAGGACAGGGACAAGGGGAAAAAATGAGAACCAAGACCTGTCATGTAAAGGTACAGATCCCAATGATGAATGTAACTGTACTGTATACCTAAAATGTACCAATAAACTCAATTTAAAAAAAGTCCATGTTAGAAAAGTCAATGAACTTGGCCCCTAGGAACCCACATCAGCATCATCAAAAACTGTTGATTAAGGGAGATGTGTCCTTGCTAAGGACTTCTTTCCCTAAAGCTTACTTATCTCCTCCCTGCATTTCCCTCAGTCTGACCTGCCGAGCTTAGAAGCCCATTGCAGACATTCTACTTCCTCCCAAAACGTTCCAATTTCCTACTTTCCACTCAACTCCATTGGTCTCATGCTCTGGAGTTGATTGAGCTATCATGTATGGTCATTACTCCTTTACCTGGTCATAAGAGCAAATATACTAACATCAGTGAGTATTTATATTGCACTTATCATGTATCAAGTAATGAAAAAAATCATTCAACCTCATGACAACCCAACAGGTTGGGTACTACTGATAGCTCACTTTTATAGAAGTGAGTAAGCTGGGACACAGATCTTGGGTACCTTGTCCAAATATCACAGTTGGTAATTGGTAGAGTCAAGATTGGATCTTTGAGATGTGGCTACTGAACCTGTGCTCTGACACCAGCAAAAAGACTTTCTGTTTCCCTTGAAGAAAGGAATCTCAGAGATAAAATGTCTTAACCAACTATGTTAATCTTCAAAAATGCTGTTTTCAGGATTGGGACAGGTTTGGAGCCTGGGAGAATGCTGTCCAGAGCCATCATCTTGTACATTAAATGGCTTTCTGTAGTAAAGACCTGAGTCTTTCAAACAGTGACAAGCCTGCTTCTTTCAGGACAAGAGCCAAAACTAGATTTTTCTTTTAACTTCCTAAGCACCTCACTTAGGCTCTTCTCTAATTAGTGTCTTCTGTGCTTTCTTTTGGAAGTTTTCTGTTACCTCCTATTTCCTGTTCCCTATGTCTCACTAGCCCCTACCTCTAACCATCCTGCTTGATCTCTCTTGTAAAAGTGATTAAATTGTTAGGCTAGTCATACCTTCTCCTCCTCAAATTCCCCATAGCCTATAAAAGTTTCTGCAGTTGTGTTCCACAGAGCACCAGTACTCTGTGAAATACTATCAGGATTTCAGGGGAGAAAAAAAAGTTTTCTTTGATCAAATTTAACAATATGCCCAGAAGTACAATATTAAGCAAAATTGCATAATATTATACAGTTATTTACATTTAACACACATACACACCCAAGAGCACAGGAAAGTTATATGAAAAATCTCAGCACAAAGAGGTTGGATCTAAGCATGGATTTCAGGCATCAGTTGTATTAGGTGTCATCTAATGATGCTTGCAGATCTGTTACATGTCTTAGTATTTCAGTATATTCTAGATGTGCCTGGTGACTACATGTTGGACAACATGGCCATATATCAATTCTGTGAATTAACATTTGATCATTTCTTGCAACAATCAACTTCATCATATTATTTCTTATTTTGCTTTAGTCATTTTGAAGCCTTCCTTGTTCTTCTTAGATACTATGCTGTTTCCTTGTTATCTTTGCTTACTTTTCTTCCTGCCTTCCCCTTTCCCTACTTGTCCTTGAGATTTGGCTCAGGTCTCCAATTGTTTGTCATTATTCTGCCCCTACTTTTTGCTCTGTATATTCCTATCTCTTAGCAGGGTGTCTGTTTAGTTTCATTGGTAACATTGCAATTTATATTTTGTGCAGAACTGTTTGCCATGTTGGATTTCTATAAAGCATCTTACTTAGATAAACAGCAATTAACAAATTTACTAGAAATTACAGTAGTCTTCAGCCTCTGGCATTTTTTTTAATGCCTCAGAGAAGAACTATGGGCATATACCATGCCTTAGTTATCTCTTGGTGTGTAAAAATTACTCTAAAACTTAGCAGGTTAAAATAACAAATGTCAATGATCTTAGAGTTTCTGTGGGTCAGAAATTTGCGAGTCTTAGTTAAGTGGTTCTGGCTCACATCCTCCCATGAGGTGGTAGTCACCTACATATCAACTAGGGCCATGGTTCTCTTTAGGATGACTGGGGAGAGAGCTGCTCCCATGCCTGCTCATGTGGTTGTTGGAAGATCTTAGCTTCTCCCTGGATGTTAACTGCAGAATCTGTTTCTCGCGATATAATAGCAGGTTCTCCCAACACCCTGCATGATTGTCCTCAAAGCCTGCCATCTGGCCTTACTTATAGCAGAAATTCAAGAAGGAGGGTGAGAGCCCAGGATGGGGCCCATCTTTCATATTTCAGAAGTAGCATGCCTCACCTTCTGCTATATTCTCTTGATCTCATAGACCAACTGCTGCAACTTGAGAGGGCTATACCTGGCATCAGTGCCAAATGGCAGGGATCTTGGAGCCTGATTTTATCTACTTCAATGGCATAATGAAAACATGACGCTCAATTAAGTGTTTCTGGGCCCTAGTAACCATGCAGGAAGTCATGACTGAGGTTTCTTCAGCATTTCCTAGCGTTTCTTAAGGTGTCCGGCCCTCAGCCACCAACTCTTCACAGAACTTTCTTGGTTATGCAGACAGTCAAAGAAACCCTTAGGCAGTGGTAGAACTGGCTCAGAACCTTCATCTCATCTTTATATGCCAACATTTGTCACAAGATGACCCTGCCTGGGCAGTAGAACTCCACTCTGGGTATTTCTCATTGGCCAATGTCGAAACTCTAGCCTCCTCATCCATAAAAATGGATGTGTTACTTATTATTTCCAAAGTTGCTCAACATGGCTAGTATAGACCCAAGGAGAACAATTAACATTAAAATAAAAACATTTTGTCACCTGCCTAGCATTTGACACATGCATGGTGAAATGTGGTAGACAGTACACTAATTCTGAAGATCATCTCTAAGTCCTCTCCCTTATCACACCTGCTTTCCCACCATCATGTTTCTCCTCGCAGGGCCACACATTGCTTGTACTTTAACAAATCTGACCAGCTGTTTTCTTTTGGTATCTTTTTATTGCGGCAAGAATTCCAAGAGCTGCAGGGGGAAGGCTGCTGAAAACACCACAGGCCCTGGGCCTCACTTCAAAGCAGCTTTCATCATTCTTCACACGCTGTTTGTAGGAACCTTGTCTGTCCTCTCCCGGGAACCAAATTCTCGTGGAGATTTTCCTCAGTGATATCACTATTTACAGAAGACTGGGCCTGAACATCATGTTTATATCTGATTTGTACATGTCCACATGGCCCATAAAGTTTATAAGGGGGTTAGAGAACTTTTCCTCGTTCATAAATCTTTCGCTGTGGCCTCCCTTTAGGAGTGGGAAAAAAGGAGGCAGGAAGGAGGAGGAAGGGGGCTTGAAACTGGAGGGGGAGCAGCATGAGGCTCTCTTCTCTCTTTAAGCTTTTTCCTTCGTTCTCCTTCCTTGACATCAAGTGAACAGCAGAGCAGAGAGGGGATGTGTGATGGCCTAAAAGCTGGGTGCCATGACAGGTCAATGAAACATTGGTCAAGGAAGCATTCTTTTTCATCATCTTGTGTTAAGTGAAGGTAATAATAGCATCCACTCACAAGGTTGTTTTGAGGATTAAACAAGGAAAGGAACTTAAAGCATTTAATGTGGGGCATAGATACTAGAGGAAAAAAGCAATGCATTTTAAAACTGAAAAAAGTGACCAGAGTTTTCTGGGCCGTCCCTCCACTGTCTCCTGCCTTCATCTTCCAGACATGCCAAACTGATCACCCTAGATGACCAATAGGTTCTTTTTTGACCAGAAAACCTGGTTTCTTGAAATGTCTTCCAGTCTGACACTCCAGCCCCTCAAGAATGAGTGCTCTGAAATAAGCCTTTACAGGCATAATTTTTGTAATTTCGAAGCTGAGACTGGTTCTGTTTTAAAGTGGATATATTATCGGGTAACATTCCATGGACAGCTATGTCAACATTTCTGCATTTTAGGAGGAAATACTTTAGAATTTAAAGTGAATATTTCATATATATTTTCTACCCCTTCCCCCCATCCCACTTGGAACAGGAAATGTCTGCAGGCCAGTGGGGGCACTCTGGAAGAATAAAAGATCAATAACAATTCACCACTGGTCACACACATTCCCTTGGCAGTTTTCACCAAGTGGGGCTCAGGAAAGTCATTACAGGATGTGTCCACCCAGGCAAAGCAAAAGAGAAAAGATTGTGAAATTATGTTTTGAATTGCCTCCAACTATCAAAGTAGATAACCCGGAGTAAAGAAGATATTTGGTTCCTCCATTATTTACAGTATTTACAGTGTCTTGAGGTTACTGTCATCACTGAAATCTGACCTTTTACTACTTCCTCCTCCAAATTGCCATCTTTCTATATGATACACCTAGAGTGATCTTTTAAACATGCAAATCTGAGTAGCCAACCCTGCTTATAAATCCTTAGTGACTACCTATCACTCTTAGGTGAAACAAACTGCTGAATG
The DNA here is from genome assembly GCF_012274545.1 of Fukomys damarensis. Taxonomy (NCBI): domain Eukaryota; kingdom Metazoa; phylum Chordata; class Mammalia; order Rodentia; family Bathyergidae; genus Fukomys; species Fukomys damarensis. The sequence goes on from NW_022900916.1 coordinate 27,012,493, forward strand.
TGGTGACCTTCATGCTCCAGCAGGACCCAGCCTTGAATACCTCCCAACTTCCCACTGCATGTCCCATTTGAGTTCCTTTTCCCTTCTGTGCTTCACATGCTGTTCCTCTGTCTGCAAACCTCCCACTCCCTTCCTTCCTCTAGCTAACTACTGCTTAACCTTCCAGTCTCATCCCAAATACTACTTCTGCCGGGAAGACTTCTGATATTCCCTCAGCCCACCTAGACTAGCTGGTGATTTCCAACTTCATGCTGCTTTCAGCATGGTGGGCCTTTCACTAACCATCATTAAGTGCATACAATCGCTGTCTCTGCTAGAAGATGATATATTGGAGAACAGGGCCTTTGTTGATCTTTTCTATCCCCTTATTACCTTGAACAGTGCACAGAGCCAACTATAGGGTCAAGAAATGTTATTGGCTCCATCAATGCCTGAATCCTAATGTCAGAAGAAGCATCCATTTCTGCATTTTAAAGGTCTTGGAAAAACAGGATGTTGTCTGCACCAGAATGCCACCTAGCGGATCCACAAAGTTCCCTGATTGCCTGGAGGAGTTGGATCATAACAATGTAGCCATTGAAAGCATGTTAAATTTTATTACTCTAACCCCTTCATTTTATAGATGCGGGAAAACTAATGTGCAACAAAGTGGAAGTCAGGATACAATCTTAAAATTCCCTGTTATGCACAATTCCTAATAAGATAATAGATGCCCCAAGTGCCAAATAAATGTGTAGTTCACACATAACCCAAATAGTTGCCGGTGTGGCTGCCCATGCCCCATTCCTTCGCCTGAGCTTGTCCCTCCTGACAAAACATGAGCCTTCTTATCACTCTCCCCAGTGCTGACACTACTCAGAGCTCTTCCTTTGAACTCTGGATTGCCATGGCAACTGCTCTTCATGAACATCAACATCGCTGCCCACAATCGCCTGTGCTGAGGTGGATGGCTGCCAAGAAAATCATAGGCAGTTTTTTTTTTAAGTCAAGAAGGCCCAAAGCTCCAGATCAAGTTCAAATTATTTGGAAGATATGTGTGTCAAGGACACTTAGCATCAGTTTTGATGAGGAGGCAGATAAAAGCGTGATTTAGGACATTGGCAAGGGAGGGTAGGGCCGCCTGCCTCTGAGCTCTGAGAGCTCTTCCAGAAGCTCTTTGATGTGGAGGAGACATTGGAAGTTGCATAATTCTTGCCTCATCCAAACACAAACGTGCACCTAGGAACCCCAGCTGCCAAACATGTCAAGTTTGCTTGTCCTTCCTCTCTTCTCGGGTCTCCCTCCTCTTCCTCTTTCCCAACAATCCAGGGCACAACATGTAGGGCTTTGTCTCAAGGAGAAGACATTAGTGTCACTGAAGTAAATTTACGAGGCTGTTGGGCTTGGGTATAATGGGAGCAGGGAGGGCTTCTGTCTAAGAAGAGAGGTGGTCAACCCAGCTACAGAGACTGGTTGAGGGGTAGCCCCGGGACAATTATGATTGTTTGGGATAGCGATCTCCCACTGCAGAGAGAGAAACATATGCCTTTATAAATCGGTCACATTCCATTTAGCTCCTTTTAATTTACATCCCTGACCCCCAGGGCTAACTGGCAGCATTTTTCTTCCTTTTGTTCCTTCTCCCCATTCCCCAATGGCTTCCTCTTTTCTTTTCTGTCTCTGTCCAACAGTGTCGATCTGACTGTTTCTCATTCACTTAAATTTCATCTTGCTGTTTAACTGTTGCGCTTGGCAACCCCCAGGTCTTTCAAATTGTTAAACCTGCGCTCCACACGCCCTTTGCAGCCTGCTTTCCATCAGCTTTGCCTAAATCGAGTTGCTGGATCAGTCCCGCGTGTTAGCAGGATAATAACTTTCCTTAGTGGGACAAAATGGTGCAGAGAGAGTGTTGCTTTTTCTGCTTCAAAGACTTCAGACTGCTTTAACCACAAAAATGAGAATAGAGCATAATGGATAGACAAGAGTCCCACGATGGCAATCTCCCTGCTGGAAATGTTCATGAATTACCTGTAATTTACCTCAAAATGGACCATATGTTGGACTGCAGGATGCACTTTTCCTTTTTTTACTTAAATGGACTGTTATTCAGAACACTGCATTTTCCTTGACATGGGACTAGATGTTGAGAATAGGTTGGGGGAAATTACCCCATAGAAGCTTAGGAAATTAAAGGAAGCACATGTTATCATCTGAGTGCTTTCTGCAAGGAAAGAAAATGAAATTAGATGCATTTCCTTTCTTAAATACACCATCAGCCTCAGAGGACCAGGATGAGAAGATTAAAGGCACTTGGGATGGAAGGAGGCAATGAACCAATGATACACTGGTTCCTTTCATGCATTTCATGTGACAGGACAGAAATAACAGAGCTCTCCACGCCTTGATTTATGTAGTCAGGAGACCTCAAGAGTCCCTCTGCCAAGACAGAAGGAGGGCACTGCTTTCTGAGCACACAGAACATCACTTTGCTTTCTGCAGTGTCCTGGACACATCTGCATTTACTACTGGGCCTCTTTCCCGTGCACAGTGACTGACTATGTAAATACAGTACAATTATTGACTCTGAATTCACAGCTTCCACTTATTGAGAGGAAATCTTTCAGATGTTATTAGAATCTCAGTTTCCTCCTCTCTCAGAATCTGAACAGATACAGAGGCAGAAGAACAAACAATGGCCCACCTTATTTTCTACCCAGAGCCACAGCCTTGTCACTGGCCATTGCCACATCTGCGTTTTTGAAGGGAAATGTCATAATATTGCTAATCAATAGGAGGAGTGACAGCCCCATTTGTCAAGAACAAGCCAGCACTGCAGCTGTTGTCCTCCTTTGCATCTTTCTCTTGGGTTTTGGAAAAGGGAGCCTGGGGCAGCGTTGCTCCGTGGGAGGGCAGTCCCCTCCTGTGTGAGGTCAGGGTTGATAGGGACATCCTGCAGGTGCTTTGCACAAGAGGGGCTGGATAGGGTGGAAGGAGCCAGAAAGGGAACTTCGAGTTTCTAGCAACAATGTGCAAAAGCCAGCAATCGCCCTGCAAGGGAGAAAAGGATCTTCTGTCTCAGGAAGTGTATTGACCTTTAATCTGAGGAGTGTACTTATTTATGTGTTTCTTTTGAACTGCAGATGTTTCTTGCTGCTCTGTTGGTCAGAGGATCAGCAGGTCATCCGAAGAAGGAGTGAAGCTTAGGGTTGGGTTTGGGCCTCAAACTTAATGACGGTTTTCTTCTTTGTTCTAGAGGACAGTGTAAGCAGAGGATGGGAAATGGTGACAGGGTAATCTGCACCCACTGCCCTGCCTCACCCCAGCTCTCCTGAGCAGATGTCAACCCCAACTGGCGGGGATCACCACTGCAATGAAATTGCTCATGCACAGGCCAGAGTGTGTGCTGAGGTGACAGGACTGAAGTGCCCTTTCCCACCTCACCAAAATAATTTTAAATGAGGAGATTAATCTTAATCAACTCTTGTATCTTCAGTTGTACTTAATCCAGATTATTGTTATAGCTTTTCATGCTTGGGGGAAGATGTCCTCAAGAATGGTGATTTTGTTTGGTGCAATTGACATATTAACAACGGAGACTTTAAAGGACTGTTGAGGACTTTTCTTGTCAATTTCCATTTCTTCCATTTGCTCCTTCTTGCCCTTAAGAAGAGATGATATTATGGGAAATAGGTCTCAAAGTACAACCAGTTTTTAGATTTAGAAAATGTTAATATCCAATATTGAAAAAGGTGGGCTTCATATTCTTTTGTCAATTCTACATTCTTCACAAAAACGTGAAAGCAAAAGATATCAGAAAGGACCATTTTGCAAGTAACACTGCAAACTTGAAATACTCCAGCCCCAGAACTATTGGGAGAAATGGGTTGATTAAAGGAAGTTAATGAGTTTAAAATATTATAACACATTATCTTCCAAGTTAAAGTATGGTAATAATGATCCAGACATAAAAAGTTTGCAGTTGTCCTGAAGGCACAAGTACAAGATGAGTAAGACTGGTAGTAATTTAAAATACTGTGCAAATGCATGTAGCTGTCTTCTAGGCGGTTCTCTTGGATGACCATGGAATCCCAGTGATGCTACCTCTGCCAGGAATGCCTTTGGAGAGTCCGTATGTAGAATTCAGATTCAGCAGCTTATTCTTAAATGTCTTTAGCAGTGACAAGTGATTGTGTTTAAGGGTGATTGAATTGATTTTTATATCTATAAGCAAATCAGAGCAAGTTCAAGAATTGAGCTGGAAAGCTGGGCAGGTGGCACATGCCTGTGATCCTAGTACTTGGGAGGCTGAGGTAGGAGGATTGCCAGGAGTTGGAGGCCAACCTGGGCTATATAAGGATTTCAAGGCCAGCCTGAACTACACAGTGAGACTCTGACCCAAAAATAAAAATAAAAACAAACAAACAAAAAACACAAAACAAATGAAAAGTCTTGGTTTGGTCAATAGTGTGACAGGGCATGGTAACAAGGCTGGTGGGATGATCTTGGAAGAAGATAATGAAAGTGTGACCTGGGTAATGATTGGCCCCGAGAATGCTGCAAAGCAAGAGGCTGGCCTTCCAGGGAGGGGCCCGGGTATGTAGAGATCTTGTTCTGGTACTGTGGGTGCTTCTGAGTTTTACTTTTTGAATCAGGTATTTTTATCCATGGGAAGGTGGCCCTCATTGTATTGAGTGTATTCTGTTGAGTTTGTACAAACAAAACAAGATCCTTATTGATATTGATAATGCAAAAGCACAGGCATGAAAGCAGACACAAATGAATGTGACTCCCTGATCTGCCACTAACAAGTTGCATGATCTTGGATCAGTCATATAAATTCTTGGTGTGACTTAGTTTCCTCATCTGTAAAATGAGCTGTGGTGGAGTACTAATATACACAGGATGAAATAATGCACATGAAACTCACAACAGTGTTGCTGGACAAGTGCAATATACACATACTATGCAGTCAGAAAAATCTGGATTTAAATCTCAGTCCTACTGTGAGACACATTATTAACCTGAATCTCAGGTTCCCTACCTATAAGTAACTTCTACCTGTGAGAACCCAGGCTACCTTTAGTAGGAATAACCTGTATGTAAAACCATGTTAAAATCATCATCTATTTCTGCTTTGGGTGACCTACAAAAGATGAGAAATTGAGTCCATATGAAAATAGTAGATGCTAGTTTGCACACCCATCACATTTGTAGAGTCTACAAAGATTCTTCAGAAAATTAAATTAAAGGGAAATGTTTTTTTTAATTGAGTTTATTGGTACATTTACGGTATACAGTACAGTTACATTCATTATTGGGATCTTGTACCTTTACATGACAGTCTTGGTTCTCATTTTTTTACCCTTGACCCTGCCCTCCCTTCACCCTCTCCTCCCCTCTCCATTTACAAACACTTTCTTTCCATTTTTTCATTTTCTCATATTTTTTTCTTTTCCCTTATTCCCTTTCCCCTACCCCTCCCACTTTCCCTGCACCTTTAGCCCCTTTCTTCCTATTTCACATTGTTAATTATCTCATTAGGATCTTATGTAGTATTATAGTTTTTTAAACCAGAAAGACTATTCAGTATTTACACATGTGTGACTTATTTATTTCACTTAGGAGTATATCCTCAAAATGTACCCATTTTCCTATGAATGAATCTAATATCTCATTCCTTATGGCTGAGTAGCATTCCATTTTATAGAAAGACCCCATCTTCTTTATCCATTTTCCAACTGATGGGCAAATGGGCTGTTTCCAAGTTATAGCTATTACAAACTGTGCTTCTGTAAACATAGGTGCATATATATCACTGTGCTATGATTCTTTTGTGGTACCAGGGATCGAACTCGGGTCCCCGCGCTTGCAAAGCAGACGCCAGAACCACTGAGCTAAATCCCTGGCCCTTGTGTTATGATTCTTTTAATTCTTTTGGAAAGATACCCAGCAGAGCTATGGCCGGGTCAAATGGAACCTCTAGTCCCAGCTCTTTGAGGTATCTCCATATTGATTTCCATGGTGGTTGCACCAGTCTGCACTCCCACCAACAATGGAGAAGGGTTCCTTTCTCTGCACAACCCCGCCAACATTTGTTATTGTGTGATTTCTTGATAGCAGCCATTCTTTGTGGGGTGAGGTGGAAACTCAGTGTTGTTTTCATCTGCATCTCTTGGATGACCAGTGATGTGGAGCATTTTTTCATATATTTACTTGCTGCTTTTACTTCTTTGTCTGAGAAATGTCTGTTCATTTCAGATGCCCATTTTTGAATTGGGTCTTTATATTTGGGGGCTGATTGTTTTGAGTTCTTTATATATTCTAGATAATAGTCCTTTGTCTGAGGAGCAGCTAGTAAAAATTTTTTTAAGGGATATGGTTTTAAACCTGAAAAACTAGCAAGTTATAAGATTTTATAGGGAGCCACTATTATTTGGAAACATGTGGTAGTTTGCTTAAGAAACCCAGAAAGGGCAGTGGGGCAGGGGAGACTATGTGTTTGTTCTATTCTTAAATTCCCTAGTATATTTTTGTTTAACTATAGGAATTTTAAAGAGTTAAGTTGAACTAAAAAAATATGGGCTGTAGGTCAGAGAAACATGGGTCAGACTATACTCTGGCTATCCCTACTATGAAGCCTTGTTCTTGGTTCTATGAAATTGATTGCTGGGGCTTCTCTGTTACTGATTCTGAAATGTTACACCCCAAGTAGGATGAAACAGTGACCCACAGGTCATCTAGACTGCTGGTTGAGGGGGGTGTCTATTTTCCTTCTGCCTCTGTTTATGTACCAACTGATCCAACCATTGAGGCCAATAGCTGTATAGGTGAATTATTGCCCAGTCTCCTCTGCATCAAGGCACTGCATGTTTGTAAGCAATGAAAGAGATGAATCATTGCATAACTTTATTGAGACCAAAGTTACTGGAACTTTAATTAATAGGTGTTCACACCTCTTTCTTACCCAGAATGAAAACTGCTTTGCCTAGCCAAAGAGGTGGGGTCAGCTAAGGGAAGACACACTGTATTGTGTTTCCTGATAGAGCTATGTTGCTATAGGGAAAGGACAGCAGTAACTTACCTAGGATTCTAAGGGAGATCACAAGACCCCTCTAATCCCACCATTCTGAGATCCTTAGTTGTGGATAGAACATGACAAAATGGAATGTATGGTGGAGAGGCTTAGGTTATGTATATGTAGTAGGATTTTTTCCCTAATTTGAGAAATCTGCAAATTTTACACTATCATAGAACAAATGTTATATAATTTATGTAGCTCATTTTATATAGTTTTCACCATTGATTCACATTTATGACACATAAGTTTCCCCTCTATTTGAGATTTGTGAAGTAGGAATTTTCCCACTCACCACCTCCACAGCTATGTGCACATTCCCAACGATTGATCTCTACTCTCCCATTTTGTAGGTCAGGAAATTGGGACTCCCAATAATTCCCTGACTCGCCACATAGCTGGCATGTAGCAGAACAAGAACCAAACCTAGGTCTCACAAGTCAAAAATCACAAATATTTTCATTTGGATAATTAAGATTCTGCATGAAAAGTGGTATGATGCCTGATTTTCCTCTTTTTTGGGGGGGCGGGTACAAGGGATTGAACTCGGAACGTTGCACTTGCGAGACAGGCAGCGGAACCACTGAGCTAAATCCCCAGCCCCTGATTTTCCTTTTTTTATTTCAAAAGAAATGGAAACATTTCCCTTATTTCCATGCCATCATTGTACATTACCTATTTTGTGCAATTACCCACTCCTCTGGGAAGAGGAGTTCCCAGGGAATCTTTGTATGCAGAGTGATGATGGTCCAAGGATTAGCCAACTGGACTTTATTTGGGGGGCTAGAACTCATCCTAAGAAATGGTAGGAAGCTTAAATTAATAATCTGAAAAATAAATGATTAAAAAAATTTGGAACTTGATTGCAGTCTGACCAGTAGTAATAGGAGTAGGTCCTTAAACTCACCTCTTGCCAATCAAAATGAGCTCCTTCTTTTCATTTGCTACATAGCCACCTAAACACATAAAACCCTAAGTTTCTACTATGGTTTAATTTTATGCCTCAGAATCCATATGTTGGAAACTTAACCTTCAATTTCATGTAATGATATTTGGAGATGGAACTTTGGGAGATGTTTGGGTTATGATAACTCTAGTCTCATAATAAATTAAGCTTTTTATGTGCTAGTGGATTAATAAAATAATGGATTATCAAGGGAGTGGCTTTGTTATAAAAGTGAGTTTCTGTGGCAAACTTGCTGCCTTGCCATGTGGTGCCCTGTGCTACTTTGGGAACCTCAATATCCACCGTCAAGTAGGCTCTCATCTGAGGCAACTCCTCAACCTGGAACTTCCCAGCCTTTATTTCCAGCCTGTGAGAAACAAGTTTCTTTTCTTTATAAACTACCCAATCTCAGGTATTTTGTTGTAGCAATGGCAAATGGACTCAGATGGTATCTTAGGTTAGGTTTCCAAGAACCAGAACCTGAGATGCTGATACTTGAGCAACAGATTCCTTGAGAGATTGGCTCTCAGATAAACCTATAAGACCACGAGGGATACAGCACAGGACAAGACAGAATGTAGGCAAGATGGAAGCCCATCTGGAGTCTTTCATGAGTTTTTTTCTCATGGAATGCTTGGAGTATGAATGGTTGTTCCATTTTGAGGAAAGGGGCTGGAGTTTGTACTTTGGTGGCAATCAGACTTTGACTGTTGGGCATCCTATGAGACCAAGGCAGAACCTCCTAGGCATCTCTGAGCTAGGCCATACACTTGGTCCTAGGCAATCCTCTCATGTATGGAAGGGTGCAGCTGTTAGCAGCCAAATTTGTATGGCAGCTGGGGCGGGGATACCAGTAAAAGGGTCTGAGTAGGCCACCAAGAGCATATATGAAACATCATTATATTTCAATGTCCCAGAAAAAAACTATATATTATACAAATCAAGAAATTATCTTTGTTCACAATTCAAAGTTCTATTGTTCCTGTTATGGCTTAAAGGATGTAAACAAGATATTAAAAACAAAGAAAAGCCATAAGCACCCCTGATGGAAGGGTATGTTAGATCCATGCCTGTTTGGGATAATATTGAATTGCCCCATAGATGCAGGACATCTGAATAAAAACTAAGATTTAGTATGGAATATGCTCAGGTCCAAGGTTTCCTTAGCTTTTTGCCTTCGGAGATTCCTTTTTGCAATGATCCCAATACCACTCTTCATGATTTACAACCTAGAAAAAGGTTATAATTTTGGAATCAAGGTCTGAAGAGGAGGAAAAAGCAGTTTTATAGATAATGGTTTACTGGGAGACTTCTTCAAAGCCATTTTATCTTGAGGATGGTGGCTTTTGTTTTTGGTCAAGATAGGACAAGCTTCTGCCACCGCCCCCAAAGAGAACCTGAAGTGGAACAACTATATGTGAAGAGCTGCACTTATCATCTTAGATATGTGACTCCATTTAATTTTGAAATATCAAATTAAAAATGAAAATTGTAGGAACACTGTTTAAGATGATACATCTAAACAACGTCAATCCCAGATTAATCAGCAATTTAATAGTGCTCTTCCTACTTCCCTTCTTTTTTTGGATATGTTTTTAGAAAAATTTATAAAGTTCGGTATAATATTTGCTCTACAGGTTTGTCATGCGGACTACAATGGGTAATAGTATTAACGTGACAGATTTTTGACCTTACAACATTTACATAACTTACATTTGCCAAATATATATATATAGCTTATTATTCCTTTATTGTGAAAAGAACTTTCTTACAAACCTTTCCTGCTGGTGATGGTGGAGGAGATGGGTAGGAGAGCTCATAACTACACGAATAAAGGCTCCTTGGCCCCTTCTGGTGTATGGTTGTCATTTTAGGTCAGTACGAAGCCAATATGAGTAGAAAGTGCCCACTGAAGATTCCCTCCTCTTGAGAGCCCTTTCACAGGTTCTCAGTCTTCAAGTGACATGAAGACTCCTTATGTCAGTGACTCTGCTTTGGAAAGAGACGAGGGCTTTAAAAATGAGGCATCCTCAAAAATTCAAATAAGATTCAATTACATTTTTAAAAATCTATTCCTTTGATTGAAAAAAGTGGGAAGCAAAGAGAAGGGCCTCATAATTTAGTTAGTGTGGCTTTTCTTTGACCCAATTTTCTTACATGTTGGATGAATTTCTTTGGCAAATTGAATAATTTTCACAAGTCAATTACCTACATTCCCTCATGCTGTTTGAGTGCAGTAAAATAGCTTAATAGAATAAAACAATAACCCCCAAGATGATGATGTTGACCTTTATTAAGTATAACAATAGGAATTAATTATGACAGCAGAAAGGATAACAGATGACTTGGAAAATGGATTCTAAAACTATTGTGACTTCAGAGACATTTAAAGAGCTGTATGACTTTCTGAATGCTTTTTGAACAGGATTATTAATAACATCTTTTTTCTTATTTCTTACACTTGGTTAACCCTGTCCTGTGTAGAATCTTGGAATGCTCGACACACATTCACTTACTTAGTTCTTCCACACCAACTCTGCTCTGTGACTCTGGTTTCTCTTTTACTAATAAGGACACTGAGGCTTAGACAGGGTCAGGAACTCATGCTTCATCCCCCAAGTGGGAGGTGGCAGAACAGGAATTTGGATCCAATCTGCTTCCTCAGTCACCGCTTTGAACCAACCCACTATTCTACTTGTCTTTCATTTCAGCCTTACAGATACCTAGCAAAGTGGACACATTCAGTTACATTTCCCTGAGGGTGAAATATTCCCTAAAACAAATTAAATCTTTGAAAAATTGTAGAGCTAGTTAATTAACTCCCAGGCTGGAATTCAAATCCTTGTCATTACTTTCAAATCAGTATTCTTTCTGATGTCTCCTTATAAAGTAAAAAATTATTTTATTCAAAGTGGTGTATAATATTTCTAAACTTTGAAGCACTGAGGAAAACATAATCATATATTTCTTTGGAGGAAAAAATTGTGCACAGATGTGGAGGCTCACTGGAAACATACAATTTTTTAAAACTAGAAACACTGTTAATTTAGAAGCATGGAGTCATAGAATGTATAATTATGGGGCCATACAGTCTTCTATTAATTCTGAAATTTTCTGTGCATCATAGGTCCCTGGAGAAATTGTAATTAATGCAGATTCTCAGGCCACAACCCAGAAATTCCTATTCATAGATATGAGGTCAGGCTCAGGAATCTGATTTTTTTTTTTTATCCTTGGAATTAAACCCAGAGCCTTCACACCGAAATACATTCCCAGCCCTTTTTATTAACTTTTTATTTTGAGACTCCCATTAGCTAAGTTGCCCAAACTGAGTATGAAGTCGCAATCTTCCTGCCCCAGCTTTCCCAAAGTGACAGAACTACAAGCATGTGCCACCACACTCAGCTAGGAACCTGAATTTTTAACAGATATGCCCATGTGATGAATGCTCCTGTCCTAAATGGGGAAATGAAAGCCCAGAACAGTGACCTGCCCTTTCCAGATTTACCGAGATGCTAACAAATCAAGACTCTGAGGTCAACATGGCACTAAAGGCACTTTAGTGTGTTCATATAATGACATTTTATTTGTGAAATTCAAAGATTAATTTATTCTCATAAAAATCACAAACTAATGCAATTTATTCTTAAGTGAGTTAAAACTTTCGTATAAATGGAGCTAAGACCTATTCAATTTTAAGGTACTAAATGTTAGTGAGTTTTTACAATTTAATGAACATAAGCAGCAGCACTTACACTCCCTCCAAACTGAGTTTTATTAACTATTTCAACACTAATGCATAAAATCAAACATGTAAAAATTACTTTAAACAGACAGTCTACCTAGAAACTAGAGAGAGGTTGACTATAGCCAAATGACTGGAATTTGCCAAGAATGTGTCAACAGAAGGGTGTCTTCATGGAATATAATAAAAGGAAATTGTAGAGCCAAGAGGCTGGGAACATTCAGAACTCCCTGGGGAACAGAAAACCCTGACTCTTTTCTATTTGAAGATGTGCTATGACTGACCCCTTCTGGTACATCTCCCATCCCCATTTTCTGCCATGAGTGATAGGTTCTACAGACCATATTTGTTGGGTACCACCTTGCCCCTACTGCCAAAGTTATTTAAATGGTGTAGGCCCTTGGCAGACAACTGGGAAATCAGATTCTCTGTGACAGAACATTATACGTTGGATCCAAGGTCTTGCATAGTCTCTTCCAGTTGCTTCTTGTATAAACTCTAGAGCCTCTGGAACCCAAGTTGATAAAGAAGCTTCTTGAAGAGAATGCCCAGAGGACATGGGCTATGTCCCCTGCAATTTGAGGGACTTTGATACTGGTTTCTGAGTCACACCTAAGAGATCTAAAGGTCATGAGCATGGCTATAGAGATGTATGGCACAATCATTTCTATTCCCACACTAGTTTATTTCCTGATTTGTTGTGCTTCCAAATTGTTCAGTTTGTTTGGGGCAAAAAAGAGGACAAAAACTAAAATTAATTAGGAAAGAAAATTGAACAGAGGCTGTGGCTATACTGGTATGACATATGGACTCTAGAATATAGTGGATAGTTTCTAGACTGAATATGTTCTATCGATCTCTGTGTACTTAGTTACCTGATGGCATGTGGTGATAATACTACCCTTCTATTCTTTTGTTTTTTGCAAGAAGACTCAGAATGAGAAGGAATCATGAGCCCAGTGTTTTCCATCCCCAGAAAACAGTAAAAATCATTAAATATGATCCCCAGTGAGCTTCAGGAACAAAATGTAGTGGTGAGGAGTGAGGAGCATAACTACAACTGTTCAGAACAGAGAAGACCTACAAAGCTAAAATCCATACCAGCAGTTTAGAAATAACAATTCGCAGATAAGGAAACTGAGGCCAAGGCCTAAAATGGTGCTCCAAGGTATAGGTGAGCCATATAACAGAATGACTGTTATTTAAGGTTTTCATAAGTAATAACAAGCCTGATGATAGTTACTAATGTATAATTTAAGTACTTCTTTATTTAACCTCCCTCTCTTTTTATGAAAAAGTACTTTTCTCAGTTCATCTTTTGTCCAATTTCAAGTCTGATTCTGACATGAAATTTCTATTGCATGGCTTCTTAGAAATAATTTGAAAATAGTAGAGCCATTTATGCAGAATTGGACACGACTTCCTGTTCACATGTCCATTCTTAACACACACACACACACACACACACACTAACATAGACACAAACTGGACAGACGTGTGTGTACACACATTTTAGTTCCTTTTCTCCATTTGTTTTCTTAGAAAACATTTTTAAAAGGTGAAAAAATACTTTGGGTTTTTGGAATCAATTTCTCATTTTAAATAGCTCAGAAGCCTGATGGACCTTTAGAATGTTCTCTTTTATGAAATTCCAGATTTTAAAAAGGGCAAAAAGAGTATGGTAATGGATTCAGTGAATTTTAGGAGCCTAGAGACAGAATTTAGAATTTGCTGTAAAGGAAAAGTAGCCAAGAAACAAAGTGTTCAGAAGGTATTAATAAGTCTAAAAACAACCACGAGGTACATAGGAATTAGACACAAATGAATTTTCAAAATAAGCACTATTCTCATTATGTTGAATTGGCCTACTACAGCCACAGCTGCTCCTATTAGGCATAAAGTACAATATATATTTTTAAAAGCTCTTGCTACTCCTCATCTTCCTCAGCAGTCCGTTAAGATTGAAAAGACTGCACAGACCTATGCTACAGTCAGCTGTATCCTTTTCCTCTTGCCTCCCCCGCTCCATTCTTGGTCAGTCCTGGACATCATTGGGATATTCCAGTCGATTTTCTTTCCAGGCAATGCATTATGTACTATCAAATGATGTTTGATAATCAATTCTTGATCTCTCCTGCAGGTCAGTCAATGACACCATCTAACTTGTCATCTCATTTCATTCTTTAGAGAGAATCCATCTATTTTCTTAGCGTACATAAGAATTTCAGACACAGGTAAGATACTAAACCATTCATGAACAAAAATGGCATTTTTTTTCTCATCAAGACTTCAGACTTGGCTTCTCTGGGAAGGTAGACTTGGTTATTAAAGGGATCTCTTCATTTAAAGTTCTACTTAATATACGTCTAACTCAGTTCTTCTCGACTGTGCCTTACTTATTCATGTCCCAGTTACTTTTACTTTGAGGGTAACAAGTACAAATGGAGGAGAAAGGATGCTATGGGACTTTGAGCCAGAATTCTGAGGCTCAAGTCAGGGAAAGTTTTAAACTGCCTATATGTTCTTATGCACACTGGAATATAAATACATTTGAAGTAAGTCTGTCAGGTTAATAAGATAAAAGTAATATGGGGAAAGGGCAAAGGAAGAAATTCTTTTAAATTCTCGTGTGGAGATCAGATGGGATGAATGAGGCCTAATTGTCCTCCTCAGTGAGCACTGAGGAGGAAAAGGACGTGGAAGTGTGATAACATGCAGGGAAAAATAAAAACACCTGAGGTTAAGCTGTTTACCTGGAGAAGGACCATGGAGGGTGGGAGACAGATGGATCCTGTAGAACTCTTGTTGCTCGTGCCCATGTCTGAGTGAATAAAGCCAAGGTGCAGCAGTCATTTGGGGCTCTATGTTGAAGGGAGACATGAGCCCCCAGGACCCCAGATTTTAACTTGCTTTTGTGTCTTTTTCATCTTTGTCACCCCTTGTCTCAGCTTGTAGGTTGGTTCCTACACTCTTTCTCAGGGATTGAGGGCATTATTAAAAAGTCAAAGGCTTCAATATATTTATTAATGAAAAGACATACCAAAGCACCTGTCATTAGTAGTCAGACTCAAAATATCTTTGTTGTGCACAGTTCATTGACAGAGGACAGTCCATTCTGTAAAGTTTTATTGCTCCTGCAGACCCAGAATCTTTTAGAGACAGGCTGAGGTGTTATTTTCAGAAGGTTCAGCAAAAACTCTGACAGCTTTTGCATCTTTCTGGATGCTCCTGCCTTGAATTGCCTGGAGGCAGTATTTAGTTTTCAAGTTAATAATTTTTAAAAGATAGTATGTCTATACGTAATGACTTCATCTTGTCTGCAGAAATGATTCCAAACAGCAGTTGCTACACATGAGTAGGTCTCATTAAGCAAAATGTTGATGCAGGAGCACAGGTACCAGTGTGAGCTGCTGCTGCTGGTAACTGCTTAACTGTGAAATAATCGCAGAAGGGAAGGTGTGAACCAGCTTTAATGCTAATCGCCATTCTCCCCTCGATTTTCATTTCATCTTCCATTTGGAGCAAGGTACTGCACTTAGGCCAGATTCCTTAAGGAAATTACAAGACAACTAATGTCACTTTTTGTAAGTAAGGAATTTGTTTTAAAGAACATTCTATGGTATTTATCAAGATCTTTGTAGACCCTTATTTTACTTCTTGTCAGTGTCATCTCTTTGTTAAAATATCATGACCCGTGATTTGGACACACAGAAAACAAATGAGTAAAACCACATTCTGACAAGATAAAATCTTGTAAGTTACTTTTGGTGGGGTTTTAAAACTTTATTTAAATGTAGAAAAAAGTCTACTAACCAAGTCACTGTATTAAGGATCCAAACAATAATTACATGGACAGAAAATACCCAAGGCAAAGCCTATCTTCAGAGGTTATGGGAAAAAGATGTGAAGGTCTTGCTGAGACATGCATCAGACCCTGGAGAAATTCCCAGTTATCCACATAGATTTCAAAACAGCTAGATGGCTCCAGATTTCCAGTGCCCTAACTCATGACAAAATTCCCAGGCAGAACTCTCATCTTATTTAAGTACATGACTGTCAGTGAGGGCCACTCTTCTTTTCAGTTTGACTAAACATTGCCCAGATCCTTCAACTCTGTATTTTTGGCTTTTTACAGTAAAAATGTAAAGGCAGCCATGACAGACCTTAAGTAAAATATGAAAGTCATTACAAGAAAGAAAGAAAGAAAGAAAGAGAAAGAAAGAGAAAGAAAGAAGAAAGAAAAAAGAAAAGAAAGAGCAAGAAACAAAAGGGGCTCAAGAAAATTCTCCATGACAATAGAAACTGTTTTTCTACAGTATTGACCAGTGCTGGAAGGGGACTTGACTCTTTTTCTTTAACATTTTATTATGATTAAATCTATATGAAATTTACTATTTTAACCATTTTTAAGAGTACAGTTAATTGGCATTCAATATGTTCACCATTGTGTACCTCCAAAACTGAACCTCTAACCCAATAAACAATAAATCCTGCTCTTCATGTCCCTTGGCAGCTGCTTTTTATCTCTGTGATACTTGACTCATCTTGATAATGCTGCCAGCTCCAAGTATTCTTTAATTTCAGGAATTTTCTGCTATTTATTTTACAAACCCATCAGAGAAAATGCGCAGCAGCTAGTGAAGGCACAGACCACCAGGGATCCATTTCAAAGAATGATTATGCCAATAATAATGCTTGTGGAAGAAGCGATCATTCCTGAATGAGGCAGGCTCCCTTCCAGGGTGTGTCAAACTTAAAGCAACCTTTCTGCTCTGAAATGGCTGGTGATAGAGAGTACATTTATGCTGCCAATGGGAGATGAATTCAATCTGGGACCGGTATTGC
This sequence comes from Fukomys damarensis, assembly GCF_012274545.1. NCBI lineage: Eukaryota > Metazoa > Chordata > Mammalia > Rodentia > Bathyergidae > Fukomys > Fukomys damarensis. The sequence continues at coordinate 27,029,083 of NW_022900916.1, forward strand.
CCAGAAAGCAAACACATGGAAATGAATGATTTTGGATCTGGCATGTGGTTACTGTTGGGAGAGGAGGCATTTGTTTGAGGTCATTGTGATGACGGTACCATGAGGCCCATTGACTCTTTTCTCTCCCTTTATCTAACTACCAGAACAAGGGAAGGATTTGGAATGGCTTAAAACATAGAAATAAAGCCCATGTGGGACTTGAACTGGATGTGGCCCAGTGTATGAATGAGATTCCATTGTTTTCCCTGTTTTTCTCTTTTCAGTCTTTCCCAACAATGACCCCATCTCCCAGAGAAAAAGCACAATCTACTCAAGTTGAACAATAATTTATGCAGATAAAATAGAAAATGGGAAAACAGAATTCACGGCCAATCTGAGGAATTCCAAACCTAAGAAAATTTCAATCCCTTTCATAGCAGAAGTGGGTGGTTTTGTGTAAGTAATCTTGATAATTACTTCAACTCACCACTTCTTCTTGCCCGTATGGATGCATAGACATAACCTAAAGATGAATTATGCCTCTAGTCTCCAGCATATTTTCCTGGAAAGTTTTGCTGATGATGTATATTTTTAAAATTTTAAACAAATGTACAGTGTTTACATGTTCAAAAAAATAAACATGTAAGAATGTAAATATTCTGCAAAGGAACAAAAACTAAGAAAAATAATTTCTTGGTCCCACTTAAATGTGTGGTAAACAATTTGTAGATGCACTTCAGTGGAATTTTTTAATGACTCACTGTGGCTGAGTTCCCAAGTGTAGGCCAGCTAAAGGCCACTCTTCAGTTTTCGTTCCCATGAGTAGCATTGGGAACCTTCCGTCCGGGCACCGGGGAGATCCTTTCTAAGACATGAGCACAGCTGAAGAGAGGACCTCTTTTTATACATGGATAGTGCTGTGCACTCAGGAGCCATCGATGGAATCAATTCACCAGGAAAAAATGAAAGATTGTTTTTAGTAGGTTATTCAATTATTGTCACAACTGAATACATTTATCAGATTACCTCAGAATGGAACAATAGATTGATATATTTTGAGGGGGAAGGGCTCACTAAGAGGGGTACAGGCAAGTGGCCAAAGAGGGCAGATGTCTTTAGGGGTCTCTAACAGGAGGCAGAGATAAAAGTGGGGAAGGGGATAGCAGGAGGTAATGATGGCTCAAAGAGAGCCTTGCCCCTCTACCAAGTGCCATGTGGCTTTGTGTAATCTCCAGCATGGTGATAGTTACATTGGTCTAGCAGGACTGATTCCACAGGGCCATAAGAAAATGATATAATCAGAGGATTTCCCATGAAAGAAGGTCACTAATTGTAAGCAGACATAGGACCATCATGGTAGTGGTGCTATGCTGGGCTGTCCCAAAGAGGCCTGGTTGCTTTGGGCCTTGGTTTCTCTAACTCTGAGCTGATGTTTCCATACAGCGAGAGAGTTGCTTAGCATCTTTAGGAAAGAAGTGGGAAAGAAGTCCCTGCTTTTGCTGTGCATTGATATCCCCAAATGAGAGAGGCCTGGTGCATACAAGCTGTGGTTCTTTAGACTGGCCTGATGTTACCCAACCTGCATAGCAACTTTTCCAGAAAGAATAAGCCCAGGCCTTGCATGGCTGCTGTCTGCCCAGCTCCATAACATCCAGCCCAACGGGCCATAGCTAAAGTACCTAAATTCATCCTTCTAATACTTGTGCTACCTGAATGGATGCAGCTAAACTGGAAAAGGGATTGTTCAGGCATTGTCCTCTGAAGGTATAAACTTGTCATTCTCAGGCTTATTGGGCCCTTGCCTTGGGCCAGTTCCATATATGAAAGCTAGATTGCTGTTGGCTAGTACAAAGAAAAGTAAATACTGTGTGTTAGTTAAGAGCACAGACGAGTATCAGATCCAGATTTAGTCCTTGCTTCTGCTACTTAGTGTGTGACCCTGGACCCTGGAGAGCTTGCTAACCATCTCTGGCTGTTTCCCAACCTGTAAAATGGGGATGATAATTACAACTGTCTGCAGGGATTGTTGTGAGAACTAAATGGGATAACATATATAAGCTTCATGATGGAATGCCTGGCGTACGATGCAATAGAATGGGATTCCTGTCATATCCACTTAATGAGAAGGGAAACCCTGAGGAGATAACTGGCTTTGCCCAAGGAACTACCAGGTGGCACTATAATCACATTTTAACAGAAAGACCGAGTTACTTGCTCAAGATCATTACATGGGCCTTCAAAATGGGATAGGACCACAGAAAGCATACCTTCATACTTCTCCAACCTTCACATTCAGCTACACAAGCAGGAGAAAGTGACCTACAGAGCTGCTGGTTGAGTTAACAAAGTCTGCACCTCTGTGTTCCCACAGGAGCCACTCGGGAGAATGGGTCCAGGGAAGAGGTCCTGCGCATAGGAATGGGACATAGGGAAGGGGACATAGAGAACTCTTGAAAATGAATCAGATATTCAAGGATGACATCAGGGTTTGTGTTTTGTATTTGGGCTAAATGATTTAATGAGAAATGTTCATTTTGGTGAATAAATGATTAGACAAGAGTCAAAGATATTCAACATAAGATCATTCCTCACCAGGGTTTGAAACTTAAAATTATTAGCTGTCTTTTTTTCTTTGTTTTTTTTCTACTTAAACAAGATGAGGGATTTGGTAATCTTTGTCTTAATGAATTAACCTCTTTTTTTTTTTTGGTCTATTTGTTTAATTGTTGTTTGTAATTCAACCCATTACTTCAGTATCTCCGATGAAAAGCCTAGCTGGAATTTCCACGGGGTTTCGATGTTAACAGTCATGACATGTCAAACCAGGGAAACGTCTGCATGGCCTGAGCTTTTTCGCTGAGTTAGGAGATTTCCACCAATTGCTTGACCACTTCTTTCGTTAGACCAACTAAATCTTCCAGTTGCATTAAGCACAGCATATTTTTTTCCATGCCTTCCTTAGCCACTGACAATCAGCATCTCAAAATCTCATATATTGTATTAGCAAAATAGAAAAATGAATTCCTTTCCTCACTTTTTATTTCAAAGTGATGTTAGGAAAATTAATGGTATATGTAAGGCAATTTAAAAATGATAACTCTACTTCCCTAAATACTTTCTCAATATTACTTTATAATCGTTACTTGTGCATGGGTGGTATCCAATGCTTATTCATTCCATCGATTTTCCCCTGGCACAGATGCACAGGAGTGTGGAATCTTACCTGCAATGGCAGCTTGTTTTATACTGTGTTGGGAAAAAAAAACCAGAGCTATTTAATCTAGGGACTAGAAAAGATCTAAAAGTTGATACTGATGGGATATAAGTGTTTAAGTCCTTTGAGCTTTCTGAATAGGATACCAAATAAACACAAATCACTTGATTTCTAAATAAACCCTGATATAAGGAACATTTCCAAACACTTAGCACAAAGCACAGCATACTTATTGATTTTAAATGTCACACAAAACAGTCTGTGTTAACCAACCATAAAACATTAAGATTTTCCAAATGGTTTGGTATACTAAATACTGTGATTTATTTCATCACTGTAATGTGTGTGCACTTTATGTTTTAGAAACAAGAATCAGAGAAACTCTCCTTTCTCTAAACCGGTTCCACTGGTAATAGCCTCCTCATCCAAACCATACTTGCCAAGAAGTGTTGAGAAGTGCTGTACTAAACTGTCACCTGAGTGTCTTCCTTCAGATCTGTGGGTGACCTCTCCCATGCCAGCATGCCCTCTCGTGTCCCATTATTCCCACCAGAAGGTTCTCATACCCAGTGCTGAGTGCTTAAAGCAAAGAACTTTGCTGATATAATTTCCTTGGTGCAAAACAAGCATAAAAGGGTTTTGTCTTAGATTCTTTTTCATCTCTTATAGTCCATGGCACAGAGCTAGGCACATGGTAGGCAGCCAGTGAGCATTACTCATCAGTCGCCCACTTCTTCCTCTGGGAGCTGAGATATTTTCTCAGTAAATGCATCATGACAAAGAGTAGCTCCAAGCGGACATAAAGTGTCAAGAAATGAGATCTGTAGCTGTGGTTTAGCCTTTTTTCCTGTGGATGTTTTCTTCAAACATTAAAGGCTTTAAAAAATGCTGTTCCAAGTACTTATCTCTATAGTTCCTGGGGCTGAAGTCTGTCCTTCCCTGGGGCCGAGTCGCCCTCTCCCAGCCCTGCCTGGCTCTGGACTCCTGACAGGGATCATCTTTCTTGCCTGTGCTCCATCCTGCTTGGGTTACCCACTTCCTGACTCTGTTTAGTCTTGGTTTCCAGCAAGCTGCTGTGAGTAAGGCCTTCCTCAGAGTCTATACAAACAGCAACGTTCTAAAGAAAATGAAGGCTTTTTCAAATAGAAAAATTAATATATTTCCATTGTAAAAGGTTTTTGAGTTAAGGCAATAAAAAAGCACCGATTATCTTACTCCAGAGACAACCATTTCTAATGTTTAGTGTGTATCATTCCTCTTTCCAGTCTGTAAGCTGTACATTTGTATATTTTTCAAAATTGGAAGTATACTACACATATTATATGAAAACATTTTCTTCTGTCATTAAATGTCTTTATACTACAATGATGCTAAACTGTGCCTAAGATTCAGTTGGAAAAGTTATTCATCTGCCTATTCTTAATCTTTCTGCCCAGATACCTTAAACCTACACATCTAGGGTGACCTGCAGGAGCTTGCATTTCTCAGGGGTATTGCTAGCTGATTCTCATAATGTTCTTCCTCAAGACATACTGACATACTTTAAGAAACATGTCTCTACAACACCATTGTGTGTGTGTGTGTGTGTGTGTGTGTGTGTGTGTGTGACATTGAGGACTGAACTCAGAGCCTTTTCATTCAGCTACATCCTCAGCCCATTTTTAAATTTTATTTTATATTTTGAGGAAAGTCTCATTAAGTTGCCCAGAGTTGGCTTTAATTTGTGATGCTCCTGCCTCAGCCTCCCAGAGTGCTGGGATTATAGGTGGGTACCATCACACCCAATTTATATCATTTTTAATAGCCTTTGTGTATCCTATTGCATAACTGAGTACATATTTCATAATGTGTACTATTCTCTCTCTTTTTTCTTTTTGTGGTACAAAGAATTAAACCCAGAGCTTTTACATAGAGCTATGTCTCAGTCCTTTGAAATTTTGAGACAGGGTCTCTATAAATTGCTTTAACCAACTAATACTATCATTTTATTCAAACTACCCTCTTGACAAATCCCAAAAGTAAATAGGTTTTCCCAGAGTTGATAGTGAAGTAATTTCTTGGTGAATTGAGTTAGAAAGAATTATGACTGAAAAGATTTTTTACAGAAATTAAAACTATTCTTAGAAAATGTGCATTTATTTATAGGAAAAAACTCAAGAAAAAATTTCTCTAAACCTTTTTACTTTTCTTCACCCTAGACTCTCATTTGTGATTCTATGTGTTTATCTGTGTGCCTTTTCAGATTTCTCCTTATGCACATGCCATTCTTAACATCTTTCTAGAACATTCTTTCTCTGGATGTCTCACTGACTAAATAAAGTCTCCATTCTTGTTCAACACCATGTGAATATTTCTGTGGGTGGAATAAAACTTGACAACATAGTAATAAATGGGCACTTTAGCTGATGCCTGGGTGAGGTAAGATGTAAGGAGGATGAGATGACAAACAAGGGGGTGGGATTGAGAATCTAGTTGTCATAATGGATTAACCAGCTGACCTTTTGCTAATGTTGGAGGCCATCTGTATTTAAAATCAGCCACCACAGAAGTCTAGAGGGTATTTTCTGCAAAGGGAACTCAGCTGACTGACTTATCTACTGCCCTGAGTGCACTTCATTGTTTGTATCTATCGATTGCAATCCACAAGCAAAGTTGTCAAGGAAAGTGGGCAGCAGGTATCTGAAAGCTGTGTTAAGAAAAGATTACATTACTAGGTTTCATTTTAAACCTTAAAGTCAAATCTTAATGTGCATCTACATTTTTAGGTATAAAATGTATTTGTGAAGAATATATGCTGGCCAAAGAGACCACTGGAGATCACAGATGAGTGTGGAGTTGAGTGTGGAGATAGAAAGATGATGATTGTAGAAAGTTCCAAAGGTGGTTCATCTGAGAGCCTCCAGCTGCCTCAACACAGAGTCTCAGAACATTAACCCTGGAAGTGGCCCATTTCACACATCTTTACAATTTCCAGGCATGGACACTATGCACAGGAGCCTTTCTGTGCAATTCCATGCTCTCTGCTATGGGAGGAGCTCAGTGGATCATCCTCTATAATGCTGGGAAGATAGCAAGCAGAGAGCTATGCCAGACAGCAAAATCCTGAAAGGAGATTATAAGACTTTTTAAAGAACCTTTTCCCAAGTAATCCAGTTAAAATGAATATAAACAGAGTTTGAATCCAAAGTTTTCTTAATCTAAAATGTCTGTTATCTTTTCATTGCCTCTTTCTGATTCCACCAATATGCTTGGCCATAGTGGGAAACTGAGGCTTTGTATCTGCTCAACACACATTTGATCTTCTTTTTTGTAACAATTCCCTAGGTTACTTTTAGGGAATTACCTTTCTCCACTAAATATGAGCTGACAAGACTGTTGATTAAGAGGATGATCTGCTGCCTTTTAGATCAATTGGATACTTCTTACCTGAAATTTAAATTGTTTTGTGAGCAAAGCGGTAACAACAATGAGAAATAATTGGTCTCACTTATTCTGGGTATTGCTTCCCGGACCCTCTGGAATTTGGGGATTTTTTGCTTTTTCCAGGGCTGGCTCTATCCCCCTCCTGACAATCCTCTAATTCCCTACATTCTTCCAAACGATACCACATTTGCTTTTATTGGCTCATATCAATTTCTGTTGCTTTCAAACCGAAAGTCTGAACAAAAAGATACTTGTGACTCTGAATCTGTGATAGAAAGTGCTTTCAAAACTCACCTGATAACTTTCACAAAACCTTTAAAATTTATCTAGTGTATTTATAAATAATACAGATTCTCAGTTTCTACCTCAGGCCCATTAAATCAGAAATTCCAGTAGTAGGGCCTAAGAAAGCTCTTTCTTACTAAACTCCCCAAGTAATTTCTTTTTTTCTAGAAAAAAATTTTTTTCACCCTTCTAATTTCAGACTGTAACACTATATGGATCACCCTTCCCATACTCTCAATTTGCAAATGATATTATGCTAGACCCATTTTTTTACTTCTCACTTTTGTTACTCACTACCCTTTGCGGGATCTGTTTATATTGAGGTGCTATATATAATTTCATTATTTACAATACTTTGAGATTCATCCTCTTATTGAGAATTTCACAATTCCCATTTTTTTCTAACACCGTGTTATAATGGACATTCTCCTTGGATAGGCCATGAGAGTATTTCTATTATATGTATCAAGGGTGGAAATGTTGGACTGTAGGCATACATATATACTTTCACTAAATTATTCTAGACTGCTTTCCCATAAATTGCACAATTTACTGTAAGGGCATGAGGTTTACAGTTTTCTCTACAACCTGATAATTTTTAATGTTAGCCCACATTATTTTTTATTTTGTGAAATTGGCAGATATTAGCAGGAGCCCATCATTCTAATTTGCCTTTCTCTATTACTTTATGTGCTTATTTGCCATCCAAGCCTACTCAAGATGCCTATTCATATGCTTTGCACGTTTCTTTGGGGTTTGCTTTTGTATCAAACTTTATTTTCTAAAAATGACCATATAGTATTTTCCATTCTACATTCATTTCCAGAACTTTATCATTTACCATCATGACATGGCATCAACTTCTTCTCTCATGGATTTGGGCAGGGCTTAGTAAAATCCTCAATTACTAGAATGTAGTGGAAATGACAGCAGGATTTTCAGGTTAGTGCAGTGATAAAAAGTGATACAGTTTCTACCGATGTTCTCATTCTTCCCCTCCCCGTTTCTTTCTGTGCCATCTCACCCTGGAAAACCAACCACCATATTTTAAAGAAACCCAGACCACATAAGCAACCTGTGCGAGCTGTTCTTAGTTCGTGGGCCATATGAAAGCAGACACGTTCAGCTTACCAGACTATCTTTTGTCCCCCAGATGGTTTCTATTCCTAATCTTCAAGGCACTCCAGGTATAGATGAGGGGACAGGGCCGAGTCACCTTGACTAAGCCCTGACCACATCACAAAACCATGAACCAAATTTCATGGGTAATTATTTGAAGCCACTGAATTTTAGGATACTCTGTTTCACCGCCATATAACTAGACTAACCTGGATGTTGTTGAGTTTTAGAAATTCTTTACATATTAATTAGTAGTAAAATTTATTGTTACTATGTTTAACATTTTTTGGGGGGGCGGTACCAGGGATTGAATTCTGGTCCTTGCGCTCGCAAGGCAGGCCACCAAACCGCTGAGCTAAATCCCCGGCCCATATTGTTACTACCTTTAAACTCAATATGCTCATTTTACCTATATGCTCTTTTTAAAGTAGAAATCTTTATTTTTAAGTTATCAAAACATCAAATATTAGTCAAGTAGCACTGTGCATGTTCTTTCAGTTTCCTTCTATATTAAATGGGGACAATGCTAATACTTTATAGGTTTGCTTTGCCAATTAAATGAAAGGATGTGACGCTCATAGGAGACTGACATATGCTAACTGCTAAAAGGGGTTTATTAGAGAATAATAAATAATTTCTCTCATCACATACTTTTTGAGTTTTCCACCTCTTTTTGGGCTGTCTACATCTACTTTGGTGTCAAGGTTATACTAACTTAAGATAATTAATTGGACATATTTCCTTATTTTTTGGAATGTGTATAACATAGTCTCACTTATTCATTGAAAGTTTGGTAAATCTCATCAATAAAATGATTTGGATGAGTGAGGGTTGTAGGGTTGTAGCATAATTATTATTTCCATTTTAAAAATTGGCATCAGTTTGTTCAACTCTATTTCTTTAGAGTCAATCTTAGTAGTTTATATTTTTCTTGAAAAAATTTAATGGACTCTAGATTGTAAAATTTATTAAAGTCATTTGTGATAATATACTTGTAAAAATAAAATCTCTGCTTCACTCAAATCTTTTTTTCACTTCATCTTTTATTTGCTTGAGGTTTTGCTTTGTATTGTGATCATACCATAATTTCTGGTAAGAATACTAATGTTTCAAAGAATCAACATTCTCTCTCTCCCCCCCGCCTCCCTCCACTCTCTCTCTCTTCTTTGTTTTAGTAGAAATTGAACCTAGGCCTTTGTGCATGCTAGGCAAGCACTCTACCCCTGAGCTACATACTCAGCCACTTTTCTAAAAATTTATTTATTATTTTGAGATAAGCTGATCTTGAATTTTGGATCCTCCTCTCTCAATCTCCTGAGTAGCCTGGTTTATAGGCCTATACTACCATGCCCAGCAATAATTTAAATTTTTAATAATTCTCCAGTTTTATTGATTTCCATCATTATGTTTTTTTGTGCATAATCAGTTGCACTTGTTTGCTAGCTTTTTGTAATGGAACAATGAGTTAATTAACTTTCATTTCTTTTTGGTTTGTGATGAGTGTATTTAAATTTATATTTATCTTTTTAAGCATGACCTTATGTAACTGTCACAAATATTGATATATAGTGCTTTCATTTACAAAAATCTAAGTATTGTACACTCTCCCTTGTTATAGCTTCCTTTTTTATATATCAAAAAAACTTATTATGGTAATTAAAATTGCTTTGACCAGTAACAGCATTCTGCAAACAAATTATTATATTATCACATTATACAGTTTGTTTCCTTTTCTAATAATTCTTAAATAATAATTTCTAGAAGTTTTTAGAATCTCATTTTAACTTTATAATGTATGATTTACTTTCATAAAATATGTATTATAATACCTTAATTATGATACAGTGGACACTTACTTCTAAAACGTTTTGTGCTTAAAATTTCTTCACCTCTTTTATGTGACTGTGTGTGTGTGGCGAATTTTTAAAAAATAGACTTTATTTTTCAGAGGAGTTTGAGTTAATGGCAAAACTGAGTAGAAGGCACAGAGATTTCCCATATATGGCCCTGCTGCCCCATATACCCATGGCCTCCTTTACTATCAATGCTCCCCACCACAGTGGCGTATTTGTTACAATTGATGAGCCTGTATTGACGTATCATTATCGTCCGAAGTCCATAGTATGCTTTTGCGGGTGTGCATTCTGTGGTTTCTGGTAAATGTACAAAATGAATGAATCCACTGTCCTAGTATCCAATCCTAAGAATTCTCTGTACTCCACCCCCTTATCCTTCCCTCCCCACAACCCCTGGCAACGATTGCACTTTTTATTGTCTCAATCGTTTCAACTTTTTCTGCATGTCATCAAGTTGAAAGTATACAGTATGAAGCCATTTTGGATTAGTTTCTTTCACTTATTGATACATATTTGAATTTTGGCTACTCTGGATCTTTTGCCTCTCTATATAAACTTTGATATGTACACACTCACCTACTGGGATAATTATTAGGATTGGAATGAATCTGAATCTATGGAATGAGTGGGAAGAACTGACATCCTGACAATATTGTCTTTCTATTCATTTTTTTGGGATACTAATGTAAATGCTATTGTGCTTTCAATTTTCAGTTTCACTTGCTTATTGCTGGTAAATGGGAAAGTAATTGGCTTTTGTTTGTTGTCTATGGATCCTATAACCTTGCTAGAATCACTTATTGATTTCTGGAGACTTTTTAAAAAAATAATTATGTCATCTACAACTAAAGAGAGTTTTACTTCTTCCTTCCAATTCTATATACATTTTATTTCCCTTTTTCATTTCATTGCAAGCACAATGTTGCAAAGGAGTCATAGGAGGATATACGCTTATCTAATTTCTTTTTTCTTTTTTTAATCTATGTATCTTTTTATACATTTTAGGTATATAGTACAGTTACATTCATCATGGGATCTTGTACCTTTATATGACTTATCTTGGTTCTTATTTTTCCCCATTCCCCAGCCCTCCTTTCAGCCCCTCCACCCTTCCCTGTTTACAAAGACATTATTTCCATGTTTGTCCTTTTCACATATTTTTTCTTTTCCCTTTTTACCTTTCCCATACCCCTCCCACTTCCTCTACTCTTTTAGACCTTTTCTTCCTATTACACAATATCAATTATACATTTTGATCCTTATTTACACTTTTAGTTTTTCACACTAGAGAAATTATTTCATATTTACACATGTGTGACTTAGTTTTACGAGTATGGCCTCAGTGTGTATCCACTTATTTATAAATGTGTCTAGTTTCTCATTCTTTATGGCTGAGTAGTACTCCGTCTTATAAAAAAAACACATCTTTTTTATCCAGTCTTCAGTTGATGGCCAATTAGGCTGTTTCCAAGCCTTAGCTATTACAAACTGTTCTGCTATAAACATGGGTGAGCATATATCACTGTGGTATGATTCTTTTAATGCTTTTGGAAAGATACCCAGCAGGGGAATACCTGGGTCAAATAGGACTTCTATTCCTAGTTGTTTGAGGCATCTCCATATTGAATTTCACAGTGGTTGCACCAGTCTGCAGTCCCACCAACAAGGGAGAAGGGTTCCTTTTTTCCCACAACCCTACCAGCATGTGTTATTGGCTGATTTCTTGATAGCAGCCATTTTTATCTAATTTCTAATCTTAGTGGGGAAATTTTTAGTTTTTCACTATTAAGAATGATGTTAGATTTAAGTATTTTTGTATTTTTTATTTTGATGCTGTCAAACTGAGGGTGCTCTGCTTCAAATTTGGAATTAAGAGCAAATTGCTTCCAACTTTGCTTCCTTCCAATTTCAAGTTTCTCAGTTTAATTCCAAGTTCACTGACAGTTTTTACTATAATGGTTATTTTTGTCAAATGTTTTTTCTGCATCTATCGATAGGATCATATACATTTTCTCCTTTAGCATACTGATGTGATGAATTGCATCAACTGATTTTTAAAATTGTCAGTCCAGCCTTGCACACCTACAATGAATCCCACTTGGTAGTGGTGTTCAATTCTTTTTAAAAGTTGTTGGATTCAGTTTGCTAATATTTGGTTAAGGATTTTTGCATCTATGTTCATGAGAGGGATTGGTCTGTAATTTCCTTCCTTGTAATATCTTCATCTGATTTTAGTATTAGGGTAATGTTGGCCTCCATGAATAACATAGGAAGCAATCCCTCTGCTTTTGTCATCCAGAAAAGATAGCAAATAATTTGCATGAATTTTTCCTTAAGTATTTGATAGAGTTTGACAGTGATTACATGTGGGTCTGATGCTTTTTGTTTTGGAAGGTTACTAATTATGGATCCAGTTTCTCTAATAGATATAGGCCTATTCAAGTTGTTTCTTTTGTGAGTTTTGGCAGGATGTGTGTTTTTTTTTAATTGATCCACTTCATGTAGATTGTTAAATTTATGGTCATAAAGTTGCAGATAACATTCCTTTATTATCCTTTTGTTGTCCATGTGATCTGCAGAGGCTCCTCCTCTCTCATTTCTTTTTTCCTCATTGAGTTTACTGGTACATTTTAGGTACACAGTACAGTTACCCTCATCATTGGGATCTTGTACCTTTACATGACAGGTCTTGGTTCTCATTTTTTCCCTTATCCCTGCCCTCCCTTCACCCCCTCCTCCCTTCCCTATTTACAAACACTTTATTACCAGTTTTTCATTTTCTCATGTTTTTTTCTTCTCCCATATTACCTTTCCCCTACCCTTCCCACTTCCCCTACATCTTTAGCCATTTTCTTCCTATTTCACATTGTTCATTATCTCATTAGGATCTTATGTACCATTATATTTTTCACACCAGAGAAACTATTTGGTATTTACACATGTGTGACTTATTTATTTCACTTAGGAGTATATCCTCAATATGTATCCATTTTCCTGTGAATGACTCTAATTTCTCATTCTTTATGGCTGAGTAGTATTCCATTTTATAGAAAGACCACATCTTCTTTATCCATTCTCCAACTGATGGGCAAATGGGCTGTTTCCAAGTTTTAGCTATTACAAACTGTGCTATAAACATAGGTGCACATATATAACTGTGATATGATTCTTCTAATTCTTTTGGAAAAATACCCAGCAGAGGGATGGCTGGATCAAATGGAACCTCTAATCCCAGCTCTTTGAGGATATTAGTAATTTGCATAACTTTTATTCTTAAATTGCCTAGCAGGAAGCTTATAAATCCTATTGAACTGACAGTTTTATTGATTCTCTATTGATTTTCTACTTTCAACTTTGTTTCTGCTCTAATTCTTTCTTTTCTTTTGTTTACATTGAGTTTCATTTATTTTTTGCCATTTAATATATCTCTTGTAAATTTTTTGATAGTGTGATATAATGTACTGAGTAAAAGAAACAAGTAAATAGGCCTTTAGTAATATGGTGTTGTGGGTGAGAGGGGTATCCTGTAGTCTTATAATCAGCCCTGTGTTTTCACGAGTTTGTGTCCATGGAGTGTGAACTTGAAAAGTAGTTCTTATCCTCATCAGTGGGATAGGATGCTACAGGAGTTGGGGTTGTATATTTTCCTTTTCAAACACTGATTTTGAACACTGCATTATATTCCCTGTGTGAATGTCCAGTGGGCTAATTATCCACTTTCCAACTGACAGGTATATAAGTTTGTGTCTGTGCCTTGCTGCTGTTAGGAGCACTCCTCTAGACAATCCTACGTATATGTCTCCTGTTTTGTATGTGAAAGAGTTTATCCTGAGTTATGTGACTCTTACTTCTTAGAGATTTGTAGTCTTAGTAGCAGATTTAGTGTGGGGAATATGGCTATGGTTATTCTTCCAGAAGCTTCTCTAATTCTGGTGTAGCTCTCCAGGCAGGCTAATTCCCACAGGGAAGACTTCACTAATCAACCTACCCAGAGACTAAGTGTCGTGATAGTTGAGGTACTTTCTGTCAACCAAGTCTAGAGGGGTCTCATCCCTTCTCTGGCCCCCAGGAAGTCTCAGGAGTTCCCCAGTGTCACTGAGATTTTTTTGCTTTTCTTGAGACGGGATGTGGACTGCTCATGAGGAGCTCTGCTGCACACGGAGGCTTCACTCTCAGACTAATCTGTCTAGGTTCTTCCTCTGGCTTTTCCAGACCTAGGGAGGATAGGGTGGGCCAGAGGATTAGAAATTTGGCATCAGATTTTAAGTCTGGCATCGTACCATGAAATCTGGTACACAGAAAATAGACTTATTTTGTTTGGGTTCCCTATTTCTAAATGTAAGAGAACAAACAATAACACAGTGATTCAATTTTGACTTTCATCTTCCCATTCATATCTTTCTTGTTTACTTAAGCACATAGCCTGCTGATAGCTGGCAAGCTCACAAACAAAAACGGAAAATGGGCTAGCTGTGATTGCCCTAGGGTCACCTCTTCAATGAAGTCCTATAAGGAATTCCTAGCTGTCCCTAGCTGGCCTTTGCTGGAAAGCAGTCATAGAGCCGTCATATTAATTAGTTAACATCAGTGTCTACTTTGTTCTCTTTTACCAAATCCTACTTCACCCCCTTTTATCCACAAACCCCTTGAAAAATAGAGTAGTGATGACAAGCCTGAGTCTCACCACTTAGCAGCTGTGTGACATTCAGCAATCTTTAATCTTTTCGGCATCTATAGAATGGATATACGAATTATTCCTGACTCGTAGTAGTATTTTTTTCAAGAATTAAATGAGATAGTTCCTGTGAGACCTTAGCAGAATGGTGGAATGCTTTAAGTGCTCAGTAAAGATTAGTTCTATATTTCTTATACTTAACAATGTAAGTGTGGAGGGGTACTAATAGCATCCAGTGGGTAGGATTCAGGTATGCTAATAAATATCAGGTAAAAAAAAATCTATTCTGTCTAAAATACCAATAGTGCTGAGTTTGAGAAACCCAGAGTTGTCAGTATATTAGTATGCCTGTGGCAATATTGCCTCTTTCATCTGGATTAGTTTCATGGAGACATAGATCTCTAGAAATGGGAAAAATATGAGTAACTATAGAACCCTGTCACTTATTTTAACAGACAGATTTGCTACCAAAACAAATGGATACTCATAATATAGGATCAACTTGTACATATTATTGGTCATAATCTCCTTGTTATCATGTAGTATGATCTAAGCTCTTTATGCAAGAAGAGTCTAGTATTCCATGGACACATTAGCTCTCTTTATTTCTTCAATTTAAAGATATAAAAATACCTCTTAATGTACTGAGTTCTGATGCTTAAACTTTTAAAGAGAATAGTGTTTATAATTTTTCCCTTGTAAAAGATATGTGACATAAATTTACTATCCAAAGAATTGACATTTACCATTCCTTTGCACTCTGTTATAGCTCTGATATCATTCAGTCAGAACAGACTCCGTATTGGTTCAGTTTATTGAGACTGCCAATCCCTTTAAGACCTTTTAATCAATTCAATTAATGTTTATCAAGCAACATCTATTTGCCCAAATCATTCTAGGTCCTGGAAAGATAAAAATGAATTTGATCATATGAACGTGATCTTAGTCTAGTGAAGAAGATGGAGACTATGTGATGAATTCCCAATATGATAAGAATCATAAGAGGGGACAGATAATAAGATCTGATGGAATCCAAAAGGTGTTGGAATGCTCACTGAGGCAGTAACATGGCATGAAAGATGCTTCAGATAAGAGCCTAAGGAGACTAGAGTTGAGGAAGGCAATTGAAAGACATATTACTAAAGAATGTCATTGTTAAACTCTCAATTTAGAGTTTGCTCGCTGGTTGTATGGTTTAGAACCCAGAGGAGGAAACCCACTCACTTGTACAAATGTGCAGCTCTGTTCAAGTTTAGATAACATTTTAGGTCTAATAAAGAATCATTGTACTATTAGCTCTTCCTTGAAAAGCAGAATTTTACAGCCTGGCAGAATAAATAATTATGTGCTCCTCTTCTGCCTTTCAGAGCCTTCAAATGCTAATTAAGTACCTTACATCTTCCTTCTAATAGGCTTCTTGTTTTACTTATTTTAGTTAGCATACATTAGAGTTAACGCAATCCCATTTTTAATAGCTCCGTTTCAAAGTCTGTTGATGTGCCAGTTGGTATGAATCATCCTAAATGTCCTCCCTCATGGGCAAGACCCATCTGTCAAGATCTACAAAATGGTATTTCCTGCTTATGGGAGACATCGTGGTGGAGCTGAGTGCCCTGCCAAGGAGAATGTCACTGAAGCCGCATGCTAATTTCCCAATGTCCTGAAATCTCATCTCCCAGAAGTTTCAGCCGAAACACAAATCCTATGGGCCCAGAGCCCATAATAAAAGCCAGTTTTCCTAGTCTGACCTAAAAGTGAGCTTTGTCATGAGTGTGGAATTGTGAGACTTAACAAATGAAACTGCACATCAAATTATTTTTTAGTATAAATATGTCCTATGCATGGTATATATTTATATTAAAAATTGTTTATCATTTATGGGAAAATTTCTGTTTACAGAGCAGTGTGTAATATTATAAAAGCTTTTGTTTGTTTATTCATCTCCCTCATTTATTTGCTCAAATGTCATTTCTGAGTGATCTTCCCCTGATCACCCTGTTTAAAATTGGATGACCTTCCATCTCTCCTCCATGCCTATGTTCCCTTTATAGCATTTACAATCAAAATATTTATATATTTTGTTTATTGGCCGTATTATTCTCTAGAATATAAACTCCTTTAAGTCATGGATTTTGTTCTATTTTATTCAATACAGTATTCCTAGCACCTACAATAGGCCTTGATATAGAGCAGTTATAAAGTAGTAGCTATTGAAATCATCCATCTATCCATTTATTTATTTATTCAATCCTTTATTTGCAAACGCTTGTGTTTAGAAGTCTAGTATCTAGAGACTTATTCACTTGAGTTTGAATTCTGGCTCTATGAAGTATCTGTTGTGGTGTCAGATGAGTTGCATTATTTTTGTAGTTTAGTTTCTTCCTCTGTAAAATGAATAGAGGAATAGTACCACTTGGACAGATACGCTAAGAAAAAGATAAAGTTCCTAGAACATGACTGGAGTACTATAAGCATTTAATAAATGGAATTTATTACATTTAACAAATATTTTTTTACCATTTCTTTCTGTTTATCAGAATGTTCTGGGGGTTTGGAGGGCCATAGTAAGCAATGGATCATCATTGCCATCAACGAGACTATAAACTAATGAGAAATTAAGCAGACAGTTGTCAGAGACTATAGTAAATGCTACAGCAGTTGTAGCAAAATGATCTATGGGAGCATTTGGAGGACACCTGACCAAGAGCTGAGTTGGGGGAAAGGGTGTTGGGAAATGAGTAGGGGAGAAGTATGCCAAGAAGAAGGAATTGTGAATATGAGAGCTCAGAGGATAGCACAAGCACGTGGCTTCTGGGTTGTGAAGAGAGAGTAAACAAGTGTGGCTGGCTCGTGCAGAGAAGCATGAAGAAGAGCGAGACTGAGACTGACAGGCCAGGTGCTGATGCCATGAAGTCTACTCTCTACCCAGGGGAAACAAAGAGCAATGAGGCCAAGCTGCAGGAAGACCCCTTCATCTGCAGCATGAGCCTGAATCTGGGGGACTTAAAGGAATATTAGATGAAGTAAAGACATTAGGGAGGCTTGGGTAATCTTCCAAATCAAACACGATGGAGGTGTGGGAATGGAAGAAGTAGCTTAGTCAGTTATAGTCAGAAAATAGAATAGAAGGGATTTGATGATTGTTTTCTCCTTGGATCCCATGTCTTTGGAAGAACCTCTAGTTTTTGTGAATTTTTTCTTATAGTGTAGTTTAATTTTGAAATCGATGTAATACTGATAGTACAATAGGTTGAGAAATATTCCGTTATCTCGGCCTTAGTGGAGGAATTTGTATAAAATTGTTATCTCTCCTGTAAAGGTTTCGTAGAATTGAACAGTACTCTAAAGACATCTGATCTTGGAGTTTTCTATGTGAAAGAGTCTTCTTCCCGTAAATTTAATTTTTAGTAGATGCAGGATTATTCAGGCTATTTCTTCTTGAGTGCACTTTGATAATTTGTGTCTTTCAAAGAATTTTTCCATTTTAGTTAAGTTCAAATTTACATTAATGCATCTGTTCACGAATGCTTCTGTTTGCAAACAATTCAGTTTGCAAAGGGAAATATTCAGCACAATTTTGCTTCTGTTAGAGAATTCCACATTGGGTAACAAGCATGATTCCAGCCATCTCTCCCACACAAATATGAATGAAGTCATCCCTTCCAGAATTGTGGGGTGAGTTAAGTTTGTGAACTGAGGCTCTTATGTGTATGTATAATATTGCTCATTATATTATCTTGTTATCATTTTAATGTCTAGAATTTGTAATGTCATCACTTTTCTTCTTCCCGATATCCATCATTTGTGTCTTTTCCTTTTGTGTTGTGTGGCTACAGGTTCAGCAACTTTATTGATCTTCTTAAAGAAGAAGGTTCTGGATTTGTTGATTTTCTCTATAAATGACTTCTAATTTGATCTTATTTGGGGTTTCATTTGTTCTTTTTCTAGTTTCTCAAAGTAAAAAATAAAGCAATTGACGAGATGTTTTTCTAATATAGTCATTTACTATTTTACATCTTCTTATTTTATTTTATTTTATTTTTTGTACCAAGGATTGAACTCAGGACCTTGTGCTTGCCAGGTAGGCATGGCACCACCAAGCTACATCCCCGGCCCTGTTATAAATAATGTTTCAACTGTTTCCCACAATTCCAATGTGTTTTCATTTTCATTCAAATAGAAATGTTTTCAACACTTTCTTTTGGTTTATTCTGTGATTCATGGGTTACTTAAGACTGTGTTAACTTGATTTACAAATATTTGCAAATTTTCCTGTTACCTTTGTTATTGATTTCTACTGTATTATTATTGTGATCAGAGAACAAGCTTTATATAACTTGAAATATTTTAAGTTTAATACTCATTTTATAGCCCTGATTGTGGTCTGTCTTGGTAAGTGTATTATGTAGACTTACAAATAATGCATAGTCCACTGTCTTTGGGTGGAGTGTTGTATAGATATTAAGTCAAATTAGTTGAAAGTATTTTTCTAGTACTTTATACGTGCTAAGCTTTGGTGTAAGTTCTATCTATCTTTGAGAATAGGATAGTGATATTTCTATTACTGTTGAATTATCTATTTCTGCCTAGTTTTTGGTTTCTATTGATTGATAATTTTCTTCATTATAGGTAGTGTGTTGTTGCACTTGCTTCTTTGCATGCCTCCTAAGTGTTTGTTGGATGCCAGACATGAATTTTGCTTTGTTGATTGGACATTTTTAATATTTTACCATAGTTCTGGGATGCAGTTACATCATTTAAAAATGGTTTGGTCCTTCTGCTCGTGGGTTTGATTTGTTTATTAATCTAGGGCAATACTCCCTCTAAGCCTCATGATCCTCCACTACTGAGGCACGACCTTCCTGAACAGCTCCGTGTTGCTTGATGTGTAGATTCTCTACTCTGGTTGATGGGAGCAGACACTATTCCCAGTCTTGTGTGAGCCCTTGGCACTGTTCCCACTGCCCCTTCTAAGTGGCTCTTTGCCCATTCTCATCTATTTCCTTCACACTCACTCACTAATCAGAGCTCTGTATTGGAATACCCTAGGGCGACTACATCTCTGGAGTTCTTCGTGCAGCTTTCTCATTTGCAGTACTCGGCCCTGACAACAAAACTTTTCTTGTATTCTTCGATCTATTTCCTCAACTTGGAGAGGTATCTTTACTCTGGGTTACATCTTTCCTGTGTTACCATCTGAAGCTTATGGTGCAGGAAGCTGAGACAATCATAGAGTCACCTCTCTTTTCTCTACCTCTCAGGGAAGACTGTCCCTTGTTAACTGATGTCCACTGCCCTAAATACCAGTGATTCCTATATTTTGTCTCTTGGGGGGGGGATATTATTTCAGACAGAGGTTTTATCTGTTCCCTGTCACTCCATCTTGGCCACTAGTAGGAATCATTCCTATACTATTTTGAACATGATACATTGTTATTTTGCTCATAAATACTTTTTTTAATTAAATTGAATTTATTGGTACATTCTAGGTAGACGGTACAGTTACATTCATTACTTATTTTGTCTCTTGGGGGGGGGATATTATTTCAGACAGAGGTTTTATCTGTTCCCTGTCACTCCATCTTGGCCACTAGTAGGAATCATTCCTATACTATTTTGAACATGATACATTGTTATTTTGCTCATAAATACTTTTTTTAATTAAATTGAATTTATTGGTACATTCTAGGTAGACGGTACAGTTACATTCATTACTGGGATCTTGTACCTTTACATGACTTATCTTAGTTCCCTTATTCCCCTTTCCCTTTCCTTCTCACTGTCCCTATACCTTTGGTCCTTTTCTTCCTATTTCACATTGCTAATAGTCCCATTAGGATCTTGAGTACTATTTTAGTTTTTCACACCAGCAAAACTATTCGGTATTTGCATATGTGTGACTTATGTATTTCACTTAGGAGTATATCCTCAAAAGGTACCCATTTACCTATGAATGAATCTACTTTCTCATTCTTTATGGCTGAGTAGTAATCCATTTTATAGAAAAACCACATCTGCTTTATCCAGTTTCCAACTGTTGGGCAGATGGGCTGTTTCCAAGTTCTAGCTATTACAAACTGTGCCGCTATAAACATGGGTGCACATATATCACTGTGGTATGATTCTTTTAATTCTTTTGGAAAGATACCCAGCAGAGGGATGGCTGGGTCAAATGGAACCTCCAATCCTAGTTCTTTGAGGTATCTCCATATTGATTTCCATAGTGGTTGCACAATCTGCATTCCCACCAACAATGGAGAAGGGTTGCTTTCTCCCCACAACTGTGCCAACATTTGTTATTGTGTGATTTCTTGATAGCAGCCATTCTTTGTGGGGGGAGGTAGAATCTCAGTGTTGTTTTCATCTGCATCTCTCGAATGACCAGTGATGTGGAACATTTTTTTCATATATTTACTTGCTGCTTTTACTTCTTTGTCTGAGAAATGTCTGTTCACTTTAGCTGCCCATATTTGAATTGGGTCTTTATATTTGAGGGGGCTGGTTGTTTTGAGTTCTTTATATATTCTAGATAATAGTCCTTTGTCTGAGGAGCAAGTGGTAAAATTTTTTCCCACATTGTAGGTTGTCTCTTAGTTCTGTTGATGGTTTCTTTTGCAGTGCAGAAGCTTTTTAATAAGATGAGATCCCAGTTGTTGGTTCTTTCTTCTAGTTCCCATGCTACTGAGGATTTGTTCATAGAGTCTTTTCCTATGCCAATGTCTTCTAGAGTTCTGCCTAACTTATCTTCCAGCAAGTTTAGTGTTTTTGTTTTTATATTTAGATCTTTAATTCACTTGGAGTTTAATTTAGTACATGGTGACAGATAAGGGTCTAGTTTTAATCTTTGGCAGGTTGAGATCCAGTTTTTCCAACACCAATTATTAAAGAGGCTGTCTTTCCTCTGGTGGGGATGGTCAGCTCCTTTGTCAAAGATGAAGTAGCTGAGTACATCTGGAGTTGTTTTTGTGTCTTCCAGTCTGTTCCACTAATCCTCGGGTCTGTTTCTTTGCCAGTACCATGCATGCTGTTTTTATCACAGTGGCTTTGTAAGATAGTTTCAAATTGGGAATTGTTATACCCGCTGCCACGTCTCTGTTGCCTAGGATGGCTTTTGCTATTCTAGGTCTCTTATGGTTCCAAATGAATTTTTGAATTCTTTTTTTCTAGTTCTATGAAATACAGTGTTGGAATTTCAATTGGCATTGCATTGAATCTGTATAGCAGTTTTGGTAGTATGGCCATTTTCACTATGTTGATTCTTCCTACCCAGGAGCAGGGGATATCTTTCCATTTTCTTATATCCTCTTCGATCTCTTTTTTCAGAGTGCCGTAGTTTTCAGTGTAGAGGTCTTTTGCTTCTTTTGTTAGGTTGATTCCTAGCTACTTCATTTTTTTGGATGCTATTGTGAAGGGAATTGTTTCCCTAATTTCTCACTCAGTGAGTCTGTTATTTGTGTACAAGAAGGCTATTGATTTTTGGATGTTGACCTTGCATCCTGCTACTCTGCTACAAGTGTCAATTAAGCCTAGAAGTGGACTTTTTGTCCAATTTTGGTGTAGTTTTTTGGGTCTTCGATGTAGAGTATCATATCTTCAGCAAAGAATGACAATTTAACTTCTTCCTTTCCTATCTTTATTGTTTTAATTTCTTTCTCTTGCCTAATTGCTATGGCTAATGTTTCCAGAACTATATTGAAGAGGAGTGGTGATAGTGGGCATCCTTGTCTTGTTCCTGATTTTAATGTGAAGGTTTTCTGTTTTTGGCCATTTAATATGATGTTGGCCTCTAGTTTTTCATAGATAGCCTTTATTAAGTTGAGATATAGACCATCTATTCCAATTTTCTGCAGAGTTTTTATCATGAATGGGTGTTGAATTTTGTCAAATGCTTTTTCGGCATCTATCGAAAGGATCATGTGGTTCTTGTCCTTGACTTTGTTAATATAGTGTATTACATTTATTGATTTATGTATGTTGAACCATCCTTGCATCCCTGGAATAAATCTGACTTGGTCAGAATGTATGATCTTCTTGATGATCCTCTGTATTCTGTTTGCTAGTATCTTATTGAAGATTTTTGCATCTATATTCATTAAGGAGATTGGCCTGTAGTTTTCTTTTTTAGTTACATCTTTCCCAGGTTTGAGAATCAAAGTGATATTTGCTTCCAGGAATGAATTTGAAAGTATTGCTTCCCTTTCAATTTCATTGAAAAGTCTGAAGAGTAATGGCAGTAGATCTTCTCTAAATGTCTTGTAAAATTCAGCAGTGAATCCATCAGGACCTGGGCTTTTCTATGCTGGTAAGTTTTTAATTACATTTTCAATTTCACTGATTGTAAGTGGGGTGTTTAAAATGTTTTTATATTCTTCGTTCAACTTTGGTAATTCTTAAGTATCTAGAAATCTGTCCATTTCTTCTGTGCTTTCCATTGTATTAGAGTACAGGTTCTCATAGTATGTATTAATGATTCTCTGGATTTCTGTCAGATCTGTTGTAATTTTGCCTTTTTCATTCCTGATTGCATGAATCTGAGCCTTTTCTTTCCTTTTTTTGATAAGGTTAGCTAAGGGTTTATCAATTTCATTTATTCTTTTAAAAAACCAACTCTTCAGTTCATGTATTTTTTGTATCATTTTCTTAGTTTCCATTGCATTGATTTCTGCTCTTAATCTTTATAATTTCCTCTCTTGTTCGAGCTTTGGGTTCTTCTTGCTCTTGTTTTTCTAGGAGTCTAAGAGTCATCATTAGGTTGTTTATTTGAGCTTGCTCTGTTTTCCTAATGTGGGCATTCAGTGCTATGAATTTTCCACGTAAAACTGCTTTCATTGTGTCCCATAGATTCCTGTATATTGTATTGGCATTTTCGTTTATTTGTAAAAACTGTCTGATTTCTTCTTTGATTTCCTCTGTGATCCATTGATTGCTCAGGAGAGTGTTGTTCAATTTCCATGTGTTTGTGAAGTTCCTACAGTTTCTTATGCTATTGATCTCCAGCTTTATTGCACTGTGATGTGATAATATACAGGGAATAACTTCAATTCTTTTGCATTTATTCAAACCTGTTTTGTGAGCTAGTATGTGATCTATCTTGGATAATGACCCATGTGCAGCTGAAAAGAATGTATATTCTGATTTTGTGGGGTAAACACTCTATAGACATCTAATAAGTCCATGCATTCAAAAGCTTGGTTCAGTTCTAGTATTTCATTGTTGATTTTTTGCCTAGATGATCTATCTATTTGTGATAGTGGTGTGTTTAGATCCCCCACTACTATTGTATTAGTGGTTATTTAGTTTTTCATGTTACTTAATATTTGTTTTATATAGTTGGGGGCATTTGTATTTGGTGCATATATGTTTATGATTGTCATCTCTTTGTCTTGAATTGTTCCCTTTACAAGGCTGTAGTGGCCTTCTTTGTCTCTCTTAATCAGTTTTGGTTTGAAATTTGCTTTGTCTGTGAATAAAATTGCTACCCCTGCTTTTTTCTGGGGTCCTGTCGTGTGGAGAATTATTTTCCATCCTTTCACTTTCAGTCTATGGGCTTCTTTTTGCATTAGGTGTGTTTCTTGTATATAACATATTGTTGGATTTTGCTTCTTAATCCATTCTGCCAGTCTATTTCTCTTGATTGGTGAATTGAGGCCATTGGCATTGATAGTTATAACTGATATGTACTGACTTATTATTGTTATGTTATTGTCCTTTTGTTGACTCTTTTTATTTTTTTGTCCTCTCCTGTTAGTTTCTTGCCCTGGCTATTTGATTTGCTCTGTTGGACCTCATGGTGTTGTTGCCTTCACTGTCTTTTTCTAGGATCTTGTTTAACATTCTTAGTAGTGCTGGTTTAGTATTCATGAAGTTTCTCACGTGTTCTTTGTCATGGAAGTATCTTATTTCTCCGTCCATTTTGAAAGAGAGTTTTGCAGGATACATCAGTCTAGGTTGTAGGTTGTTTTCTTTTACGACTTGAAATACCTCACTCCAGGCTCTCCTTGACCTGAGGGTTTGTGTTGAAAAGTCTATTGTGATTATGATGGGCTTTCCTTTGCATGTGATTTGTTTCTTTTCCCTTACTGCTTGTAGTATTTTGTTCTTCTGTTGGGTTTCTGGGATCTTGATTATTATATGTCTAGGTGTAGTTTTTTTTTTTTTATTGTGGCTAGTTGGGGTCCTATATGCCTCGCTTATCTGTATGTCAAATTCTTCCCCTCTGTTTGGGAAGTTTTCTGTCATTAATTCTTTGAACAGCTTTTTAAAGTCATTTGCATTTTCTCCTAGTACTTCATGTATTCCTATCAGTCTTATGTTATTCTTCTTTGCATCATCTAGGAGTCGTTGGATCAATTTCTCATGCTCCTTTACTTTTTTAATAGACCTCTCTTTTCATGATCACTGTCTGTGATCCTATCTTCTATATCTGAAATTCTATCTTTGCAATCTTTTATTCTGTTTTGTATGCGTTCAATAGAGTTTTAATCTCCTGGTTATCTGTCTGAATCTGTTTAATGAATTCCATTTCTTTCCTATGTTGAGTGTTCATTGTTTCCATTTCTTTATTCTGGGCCTTCATCGTTTCTATTATGTTTCTAAGCTCATCTATTTTTTTTGTCAGTTTCTGTTCTGGAGTCTTGAATCATGTCTTTCATTTTGCTCACCATCTCTATGGTTAACTGGGAAATAATTTCTGTTTTGAATTTTTCTAGAGCTTGATTGATCAGTTTTGTTACTTCCTGTGCTGTGAGTTCTGAGTGTCCTGGAGGTTCACTGTCAGACTTTTCATCCTCCTTTGCCCTACTGTTTGCCATTGGTGGACTGGAAGTCTATTTTTGTGGCTTGCTTAAGTGTTTTCTCATCTTTATTTTTGCTGTTGGGTTGCCCTTGATTCAATCTCTGGGTCATTAAATCTTCTTGATATCATTGCGTCCCAGCCTTTGATTCTCTAATGACTTTTAGGCATTCTCATTTTTATAGTTGAGAAAACAACTCATCAAATCAATCCCTATCCTTTATACCAATTGATAAATTCAAGAACACAATAGGATCAATCACCACCCTTTGTAGCCCCCCCCCCGCCTCTGTCCAAGGACTGGCTCAATCAGGGGATCTAAGAGGGGGGCTACCCTCTTGGAGCTGGGTCGGAGCCAATCAGAGGCACATGCTGGAAAAGGCGCTGCTCCAGGGGAGGCCCGTAGATTGGCTGCCGCGTAGCAGAGAGGGCTCTGGGTCCAAGTCGGGGCAATGTTGCTAACGAAACTCACCCTCCTGGCACTCATACATACTTTTAATGTATTAAAATATAAGTATCTTAGTAACTCTAAAATAAAAATCGAGCTTCAGGTATCTGTTACAGCAGTACAATAGTAAATGGGGAGAACTGAAAGGAGCCAGTCTTGCTCTTTTTGTAACAACCCATTTTTGCAGGAACTAACTCACTCCATGAGGGCAGCACACCCAGGAATCTAGGAACCTCTCACTACTTCCACCTCTTACATATTCCTACATTTCCCAACATCACCACATTGAGGACCAGGTTCCCATCTATGAACCTGCAGGGAAAATATGCAAACAATACCCAAAACATAACAATAGGAGCACGCTAAAAATATTCAGCCCAAATACCATTATTTCCTCTCTAAAATTTATAATTTAAAAAGATGCCTTATGAAATTGTTGCATAAATGTCGCTGTATTTTGGCAATTTGTTTGCTTCAACGAAGGCCCACATAAGATTCACACCTCGGCTTTGGCTGATGTGGCACCCTGACCTCTAGGTTACACTTCCATCTCCCACTTCCCCACTCTATCTCCTCTCTTAGCTCCTTTTCTGTTTATTTAAGGAGGAAAACAATCTTTATTTTATAGCATCTCCCACATCCCTGATTTTTCTGACTAAATACTCACATTTCTCTGTCCTTTTTATTTTCTGCCAATTAGTAATGGTTGTAGGAGACTGATAAGGTCTAGGATCCACACCACTCTTTAATGTGCTTTATTAGCCCTTCATATTTGAGTTTCTTGTGATTAAATTTCTGGGGGTAAGAAAAGAATGTTTAAGTTCTACTAACAGAGGTTCCTCAACATATCACTTGGTGAGTTTGCCTTTTATTTACCGTATCTAACCCTAGATCATGCAGTCATGTTGAAAAGGAGCAGCAAAAGTGTTAATACAAGGAGCGAGACAACTCAGGACATTAAAAAAATATTCTGAAGTAAAATATCAAGTTGAGTGCCCTAGAAAGGACACAGCAAGGAAAAGTGGAAATGATTGAATTGAAGCTAGTCTGTGAATTTAATTTCAGGTTTTATTATCCTAATTTACACATTCATAAAAATGAAATAGGTCATTATCAAGTGCTTAATTTTCAATGTAAGACGTAAAAATGTATACACATATTATAATACAGCTTGGAGTTATAGTTGGAATTTTCATTACCGTCTCAGATGATCTGCACTCATCAGCTAAGAGTGGTTAAGAAATGAAATGCTTTTCTTTTTTTTCCTTCTTTGCCTTCATCCTTCATCCACCCAATCATTCATTACTTCATATAGTTAGTCATTTATACACACACTTATACTTGAATGAAGGCAGCAGATACAGGCATGCCATGATGTGTAGAATTCTAGAGATCTGGAGGTTCTGCTCCTCAAATTGCCTATCTCAAGGAAAGACAGGTGAATAAAGCAAACACAATTCAAATGGAGTTTTATAAAACAGAGCCATAAAAATTGCACTGGAAATCCGGAAAGAGGAATGTCTTTATCTACCAACTCATGGATGATGAGCTTTTCTCCACTTTTTGAATTTAATACCAAAAGCATATGTAACTCTTGATTATGTTCACAGAAGAGAAAAAATTAAAAATGTATTTGTAGTAGATGCCATCTAAGTAATTTTCTCCTTCTAATATTGAATTTACTTCCAACTTGAAATCAGTGGGATTTTTTTTTCTTCAAACTAGACAGTTCTTCATCTATCTGAATAAAACTGGATAATCTACAATTTAGTTTTGAGGAGTAAGCATCATTGTCTATGAATAAGGGCTCGGTCCTGCTTCAGATGCCACTTGCAGGTGTTGCTTGTTACCTCTGCTTCTGACTGTCCAGCTTTATATTTGAGGGTTCACAAAATCATTGTTGGGTTAATTTGCTAGGATGACTCACAGAACTCAGGAAAACATTATACTCATTGTTAGTAGTTTATTACAAAGGAAACAAACAAAGAATAGCCTGATGGAAGAGATGCACAGGGCAAGGTATAGGGGTGCTGCATGGGGTTTCCATACTCTGTCCACTTGCCTCACCTGCAGTGTACGTTGATGTATCTATCGGTTGGGGGAGCTCTCTGTGCCCTTTGTTAGGGCTTTTCTGACAGTTTCATGACTGAGGCAAGATTAAGTCATCGATTATTAGTTATTAACTCAATTTCTAGTCCCTCTACCTTCTTCTGAGGTTCAGGAGAAAAAATAGTGAGGCAGTCCTGAAAATACCAATCCCCTATCCATACAGGTGATTCCCTAGCAGCCAACCCCCTCCTGAAGCTTTCTAGGGGCCGTCAACAGTCAAATTATTAGCATAAACTCAGGTGCAGTCAAAAGAAGCTTGTTGTGACTCCTCAAGATTCTATTACTCTAATGACTTAGAAACTCTGTGTCAGGAACTAGAGAAAAAAATTACATATTTCTTGGTATATGACAAACTTTCTGTGATTCTAAGGTTCTCTGGGATGGATTTGTTGGTCAGGGTAACTATATCTTTCTTTGGTTTAAAGATGTAACTATTTTGCAAGTGATTTTAGATAACTAAGATGGAAAAACAACATCAGAGAGGACAGGGATGAAATACAAACAGAACATGAGCCATATCTCAAACCCCATTAATTAAGCAAACTCATTACAAGGAGATATCAAAACCAAGGACTTAAGAATCATCTTCTGTGTGTATCACAAAGATAAAAGTCTATAGCTAACATTTATTCAGAACTGACTGTATGCTATGCACTGTTTTAAGTCCTATTATTTATTAAATGCTTAGACAAAAGCTTTAGTGTAGGTTATGTGATTTGCCCCATTTTACAGGTGAGAAAACTGAGACACAGGATGCAAAATGAGTCATAACTAATAAGTTGCAGAGTGAGATTTAAATCAGGACTACCTGCTGCCTTCTTGAAGTATATGGGAGGAAATGCAGGCCCTCTACTACTGAGCTGCACTTTTAGCTAATATGGAAGAAATAATTGCAGAGTGACCATGAGATAGCATCAGTTTCTCATGAGCAAAGTTTGGTTACTAGTGATGGGGACTCTTTCTGGCTGGGAAACTTCCTAATATTTTTTTTTTATTTTATTGAGTTCATTGGTGTTTTTTTTTGTTGTTGTTGTTGTTGTCTGGTACCAGGGATCGAACTCAGGTCCTTGTGCTTGCAAGGCAGGCAGTGGAACCACTGAGCTAAGTCCCTGGTCTATTGGTGCTTTTTAAGTATACAGTACAGTTACATACATCATTGGGATGGAACTTTCTTAATATTAAGGATTGGTCAATATTGAAAATGTGCTCCTGTGATGCGGATAGCTGACAATTTTCAAGTTCTTCCCTGAGATTTCCAACTTCTTCATCAGATTCTGAAGGGTACATAGCCAGTTTTACTAGGAGAAGCTTACTCCTCACAACACTGTTTTCAACCCTAAAAGCCCTTGGAATTACCTCTAAAGGAGGGGAGCCCAGGATGTGTAAGCAAACAAGTTTTTCTGGGGTTGTGTTCCAGATTACAAAATTGACATCTAGACAAAATAAGATGAAGAACCTTGGAAATCATCTCATTTCCAGTCAGCAAATATTTAGCATCCAGGTCATTAATTCCCCCTTTCATCTGTGCTTATTGTGGACACCACTTGGTGGTCACATCATTCCACCTCAGCTGTGGTCTTCTAGCTCCAAATCCTAGCACTGAGTTGAGAGGTGATCTAGCCTGATACTTTCATTTAATAGATGAGAAAACTAAATATACATGATCATAATTTCTGTAGGTCATGTTATGAAAAAATCTGACCTTAAAAACAATTCTATATCTGAATCTAAGGCATGGTTTCTCAGTCGTGGCCATATTGGCATTTTGGGCAGAATAATAATTTATTGGAATGGGGAGGGATTGTGTTTTGCAGCATAGTTAGCAGTATTTATTCCTGGCCAGTAGCAGTCTTACACCCAACCCCAACTGTGACAATCAAAATAGTCTTCAGGGCTGGGTATGTAAAAAAAGTCCTCAGATATTACTACCTTTCCTGCAGGCATAGGATTGCTTCTTGTTAAAATCACTTATCTAAGTACTGTCACATTGTCATCAGTGACATGTAGGTCTGGCATGGACACTAGAATTAACCTTACAGCTTTAATCACATGTGTAAGAATTGTTATTGGATTGAAATCCCAAGCACTTTTCTGTGTACCAATGGATTACAAGTGGGAGACCTCATCTCCTACAGGAACTATATAACAATGCAACTAAACTAGAACAAGTATTTACCCAGATAAACATCCTAAACAGGGTAAAAGCAAGCAAATATAAACAAAGGAATGGGGAAAAAGGTAAGATGCCATGTTTTTTTAAGGGATATAAAAGAATTCTTCCAACATGTACTCTGAAAATAGCATATGGAAATCAGTGTGGAGACTCCTCAAAAACTAAAACTATAAATTCCATTTGCCCCAGTTATTCTCTATGTATCCTCCTGAAAGAGTTAAAGACATCATATTATAGTGTTACATGCATATCCATGTTCATGGCAGCACAATTCATAATAGCTAAATATTGGAAGTGGCCCTTAAGCCCATCAACAGATGAATGAATAAAAAATATGATATTTACACACAATAGAGTACTACTGTGACATAAAGAAAGAAGCTTGGATCATTTGTAGGAAAATGGGTGCACCATAAGACTATAATGTCAAGTGAAATAGGTCAGATACACAAGCTTAAATTATGCATAGTTTCTCTTATATGAAAAACTCAAATTACAAATAAAAAGCAAAATAGAAGATAGATAATAGGAAGTGGGGATATAGGTCTTTATCAGATGGGAGGGGGATCAAGAGATGGAGGAAGGGAGGAGGGGAGGGAAGGAAAGAGGATGAAAAAAGAATTAAGGTGTATTATGCACAAGTACCAATTCCACACAAATAATATAAACATTATATTCTGCAAACATGTACTAATAAAATCAAAAATATGTCATAAAATGGCTTTGAGTCATATATTATCATCATTATTAATATTACTATTGGATTTTCCATAGTATAGTTTTATAGATTTAATATTTGTGCTACTTTCAAATTTATTGAAGCTCAATCCCCAAGGTAATGATGTTTGGAGGTGGGGACTTTGGGAGAAAAATTGGTGAGGAGAGTGAACTGTACATGAATGGGATTAATTCCTTTAGAAGGAGATACCAAAGAGAGTTTACTTCCTCTCCATCTGCCCTCAGTCAGGTGAGGATACCATGAGAAACAGTTATCTAAAACCAAGAAGAGGACCCTCACCAGACACTGGACCTTCCATACCTTGATATTCTAGCCTTCAAAATTGGAAGAAACAAATACTTACTATTTAAGCCACTCAGTCTATGGCATGTGTGTTATATCAGCCTGAACTAAGATAAAAGATATTACAAAGCTCCTTCTTAGTGATGGCATACACTCATAAGCATGAAGTAGAAAATGCTAGTTTTGTGTTTGCTTTTAATGAACATTTCATGATGGGAAGCACTGTTATGCATCTGAATCTAAGCCAGATGGAGGATGTTGATTGTTATGTGAAACATCATGGCAAAAATTGAACTGTGTTTATTACATGTTTTAGGAGTATTTGAGAAAGCCATCCATAAACTAGAGAAAATTTTTAAATTTTAATTGTGGCTTCCTTTTCAGTTTGAGAAAACCATTCAACCTCTTTATGCTTCAGTTTTCATCACTAAAAAATGGGAATTAATACAGCACCAACTTTATACAGCTGTTTAGAGATAAATGCAAAAATCAAATAAATAGTGCACATTTAAGCATTGGACCCTCGAGTTACGACCGGCCTGACATAAGAACAACCTGGGTTATGACTGGAATTTTAGTTTTAACTTAAAACCAGAATCTTGAGTTATGACCTGAATGCCAGCCACTTGTGCTTCCAGATGGTCTCAGGTGCAGATTTAACCCTTAAAGAGTTCTGGAAGGAATATTGCAACAGCCTTTCCTGTGTGGGGTTATTTGGGAAATCCTGGGCCAATGGCTCTCTAAGGACACTGAGATCTGCCAGTGTACACAGAGACTTTGAAGGCTGTGTGGAGGAGCCTGAGCCTTCAACTGAAGAACATGAGTCACAACCAGCCCTTGAGAATGAATTGAGTTTGTAAGTCAAGGGTCCACTGTAAATGTATCTTGAAAGACAGCAATTTAGAAGGTGCTGCTGATTTTTCATTCTCTTTTTTTTAGTACAACAATTTAATGAGTGCTTCAATAATTTAACTCTAAATCTCTTTAGTTAGTGTACTAGTCAGCATTACCCTGAAAAACAGAACCAAAAGAATATAACCTGCAAAAGAGTTGAGTGTGTATCTCACATAAACCAGTATAATATATTTATTTTAAGAAATTTTCTCAGAGGATTAAGGAGATTGACAAGTCTCAAGATCTGCTGGAGAGACAGGAGGTCTGATGACATAGTTCAGGCTCAAGTCTGAGACCTAAGAATGGATGGTGTAGTCCTATTCCAAAGGCAAGGGGAAAAATGATGTTCAGCTCATATATGTCAGATGGGAAGAGTTCCCCCTTTTTCTAGGGAGGATCAGGTTTTTTGTCCTAATCAGTCTTCAACTGATATGTGAGGCCCACACACATTGAGGATGGAAATCTGCTTTACTTAGTCTATGGATTCAAATGTTAATCTCATCCAGAACACGTTTATGGATATACCAAGAACTATGTTTAACTGACTCTCTGGGCACATAAAATAGACAGAGTTGATACATAAAATTAACCATCATAAGTGGACACAGTCTTCTACCATCATCAACCTCCAGCCACCTCTCTCTGTAGCCATGAATAGGCCATCAAGATCCCCCCTGCAGGATTTATATTTATGGGTTGGTTGAAGTATCAAAGGAGCTATTATTTATAGAGCCCATGAGTCTACCAGCCACTTCTCAGCCCATGTCCTCTAGGTGAGTTGATTGTGGTCTTCACCAGAAAGGTCACTATATAAATTATGACATCACATTATAGATTTTACAATTAACCTTGGGATTTTAATCCAGATGTCACAGGAGTAGTGATTTCATAATTGGTGAGATGATAGCGGCAACTCATTTGCTCTCAAATGTAATCATGTAAAAAAGAAAAGTCTTAACCTCTGGAAGGTTCCTACACATGAGTATTTTTTCATGAGTGTGATTAGGCTTTCACTTAGCATTTAAGATTCAGAGTATAAACTGTCCTAAGCTGTTCCCAAGTCTAAAAGGATAAGGATTAGAAAAATCAACCTCTATACATTTTTTAAAAATTGAGATTATTGGTTCATTTTAGGTATACAGTATAGTTAAACTTCTATACATTTGAAGCCAGTTCAGTAAGTGAAAGCTGGGCTGGGATTGCTCCTGAGCAATTTAACTCCAACAATAAATGGGGTTAATCTTTGGCATGTGGAAAGCCAGTTTTCTCAGCACCATTTATTGAAAAGCCTATCTTTCTTCCAGTGAATATGTTTGGCCCATTTGTCACAAATTAGGTGGCTGTGTGTGTTGGTAGTTATTTATGAATCTTCTGTTTTGTTCCACTGATCCATCTGAGGCTTTTTGTTTGTTCGTTTGTTTTTCCAGTACCATGCTGTTTCTATCATAGTAACTTCATAGTATAATTTGAAGTTAGGGATTGTGATGATCCCTGCTTTGCCTTTTTTGTCCAGGATTGCTTTTGCTATTCTAGGTCTCTTCTGGTTCCAGAGAAGTTTTGGGATTGTTTTCTCTAGTTCTGTGAGGTATGCTATTGGTATTTTGATCAGGATTGTGTTAAATATGTATCATAGTGTAGGAAGTATGGCCATTTTCACTATATTGGTTCTGTCTATCCAAGAACAAGGGATATCTTTCCATTTTCTGATATTCTCTTTAATCTGTCTGTCTGTCTCTCTTTCTCTCTGTCTCTCTCTCTCTCTCTCTCTCTCTCTTTTTTCAGAAAGCCTTGGACAAGAGAGGCCCTAATGAATGTTTCCTTCAAGTTAACAACTGTAGAAGAGAACAGGATAGTAGCACAATAGAAAATAGTCAGAATATCAAGGATTAAAAAAGACCTTAGGAAAACTGACAGCCCCATAAATGAATCACTGAATGGAAAAATAATAAATGAAGGAAAAAATGAGCAAATGCTTTTGGATGTCATACAAAGGAACTTGACAAAAAACAAAAACAAAGTAAAACAAAACAAACCCACCCTAAACCCCCCTTAAAATATCCTTACATACCATGAGAAAGGGGTGAGTAGGAAAGAAAAAAGCCAGGCAGGGAAAAATAACTTTGAATACCCAGAGGTTCTTGTCCTCTATTTCTCAGACTTTCAAGAAGAAAGGAGTGAGACTCACATTCATGGCCAGATATAATCCAAGTGACTTACAATGGGTTAAAGTGACATTCAATTTTGTCAGGAAGTCCACAAAAACTGTAGAGCAGGTCAGACTGAACTCTTGAGTGATTATTAATTCTATATTTGCTCTTTCTCCCTCATCTTCATGGGTTTGACTGTAAACTATTTTTCAGGCTCCTGGGCTCGGTTTTCTTTTCTCAAGCTTATTCAAATAATATAGAGCCCCAAACAAAAAGAGCAAACCCTAAATTTCCCACTGTTAAATTTTACAAAAGGAAAAATGACCAAGATAAGACACTCAAAATAAACAAGCACCCCTGAAAGCAACCAAGTACTATGGATAGGAATTTTATGAACTTCATCTTTAGGAAAAAAATGCAATAGATTAAAAATAGCAATAAAGTAACTTCCAAGAATTTTAATTAAGAGGAGAAAGATAATCAGATAACCACTTGGGTCACTTACATTATTTAGTGATCCAAAATAGATATGACCTCTTTTTGGAATGGTTTGATTTCCCTTGGAAGTTTTGGCTCAAGGGAGTGGGATCCAGGGCAACCTGAGGCTGGAGTCAAATGACATTTTTAGTGTCTGTATACACATGAGGCAGAGGGAGCAAATAATTTCCAGAAGAGAAATCACACTGCGTTTGGTTTGGCCATCAGTGGTCCCACATAATAGCAACATCACTCACATGTAACTTTGTTTTAGTGGCTGATATTAAGAAAGATTGTTGCTTGCAATATGATGCTCAGGGCTGTCAAATTCACACATATATGCCCTTTGGTCTGAAA
Source organism: Fukomys damarensis (assembly GCF_012274545.1). Lineage (NCBI taxonomy): Eukaryota > Metazoa > Chordata > Mammalia > Rodentia > Bathyergidae > Fukomys > Fukomys damarensis. The sequence goes on from NW_022900916.1 coordinate 27,064,052, forward strand.
ATGATTTTGTTTTTGTGGCATCAATTCAGTAGTGCAAAGTTCATAAATTTGTATTAGGAATATCAGGGCCACATTACATCTCAAGGAGAAAGCAAAACCCAGTTACCGAGAAAATGTAGGCACAGTTTCTAATCAATATCTAGCTATAAGTCAGTGGGAAATTTCTAGAAATCAATGTGGGATATGGCTCATATTTTGAAAAGGTGAGAACTTCAAAGAGATCTGATTCAATATTTATGATAAAGATAATTGCCTAAGCAGCCAAAATGACAATGAGCCTTAATTGCATCCATGTAGACAGTGCACTTATGAGAATATCACCTTGGACTGAACTAGGTAAACTCTGAGGTCTGAGCAGGAGAGGTTTCTCTAAATAAGGGAACCGAATTTGTGCTTAGGGAAAAAAAATAACGAAGTGTAGCATCATTTACCAAATAAAATAAGCACTACTTGTAGGAGAAGTTTGAAATAAACTAATAAAGACAAAACCCAAACCAATCATTTCATTGTAAGAAAAAAATAAGTACGACTGAAGTCTCAATGCCTGTGTCAGGAAAGTCACTGGGGAACAGGTTTCTTTGTGAATATAGTTGTGGGGCTGAGTATGTAAATCAGAAACAACAAGCAGAGCGGGTAGGAGGTGACAGTTACTTGACACTTTGCCTTTTGAATGCCCAGTGTTTTTGAAAAATAGTTTTTTCTTTAAAAGGATCCAGCAGGAGAATATTGACATCCAACTTTCTAAATTCTGCTTCTGAAAGAGCCTGAAGGCAGAAAGGGCAAAGCACTCTGTTCCCAGCATTCTATTCCTTCTCTTCGTGGTTAGCCAGCCACTGGGGTGAGTATTCATTATCATATTGAAGCTGCATGTAGTCAGAACTGGGTTTTGAAATTTGGAAAATGGATAGAATATACAGCACAATTTCTCTGGGAATAAAAAAGCATGCTTTGGAGGACTGAGATTTTTGTTCCGAGATAAAACAAATCGAACTATGGTGTCACATGCCATTCCCCTTGCGTCAGAGCCAAAGGACTAAGAAGGAGGCTGGCATGATGATAAGCCTTCTCTCCACCTTAGACCATTGCACATTTTGCTCCTAAAGGACAAGACCCAAACTCTTATAGATCTGTTTGATATGTATTTTTGTGACCACATCATGGACTAGTGTAGGCCCTCATTTCCGTGATCATGGAAATCAAAACATGAATTTATAGGAAGAAGCTTTTTTTTTTTTTTAATCCTGAGCCTTGACACTGAGCTGAATCTGCAGCCAATTTTTATTTCGGTACAGACAAATGCTTTAATTGTGAAGTTTATTATAGGGAGAAAGAACAAAGCTTGCCATCCTGTAGGCATCCCCAAGAAGAGAGAGAGTGTGAGAGAGAGAGTGGTTGGCTACTCCACAGCCAGCCAGTAACGCCACAGATGGAGAAACACCTAACAAAGGATATGTTCCACTTTTAAAGGGATCCCATTGTTTTCTTCCAAAAGCAGTAGGTGTCTCTGAACAAGGTGGATTTTAGTTACTGTGCAGGTGTGAGTTTGTACATGGTCTAAAATGTGCTTTAAAATGTGTCCCTCCCCCCACTTTGGGAGAAGATTTTATTAGGGAAATGCGTTATAATGAAGGTATGGTGAAGTTTAGGGTCAGTTTTGCTTGCATCCATCTCATCCAGTGTTCCTGTGCCTCTCACTTTTTATCTCAAGGACAGCAGCTTGCTCACATAATTGACAGCTTGATTTACGTTCCCTTCTTATCACCAAAAGCTGCAGCTGCCTGCTTTTTTTCCCCTCTCAGGTTACCACTTCTAAGTCCTGTCAGTGTCCTATCTCACCCAGATCTGATTTTTGTGTTTTATTTTTGCAGTGCTGTGGCTCTAACCCAGTACAACTATCTGTTGAACCCTCCTGAGGTTCCTTGACTCCCTCCCTCTTCTCCCGGTGGGACAGATGAAAGGACACTGCATGTGAACGCAAACCCTTTCTTTGTCAACTTGTGGTCTTATCTGTGTTCAGTGGGGATCCAGCCACTTACTACTTTGAATCTGTCCTTAGTCCAGTAAGTGACAACATGGCTCATAAGGACAAGGTTGGCCCTGAGGCGAAAAACTGAAGCTGAGAAGCTGCCTTTAATACATGTACCTTTGTGCGTTCCTTATGTTGTCGGCAACAAGTAGGGGCTGTTTTGATTAGGGGATCCTGAAAGCTTTACAAGAATCAGGAATCCTTTCTAATGCTTGCAAGATGATATATATACATGTCTGCAAAATGTCCCCAAGTTCTCTTTTTAAGAATCAAAAGTGTACCAAAGTTTTACATTGCCAAGTTTCTTTTATTTCAGTTTGAAAGTGATTAAAGATATTTAACTGAACCAGAAAACCTAAAGTCAGCACTACTTTTATTGAAGCAGCAATAAAATCTATCCCAGAGGGACTTTAGGCACATAGGAAAAGAATTTGAGATCCCTTCCATTAACCCATTTTCCTTTCTCTTAATAAAAGACACCCCCGCATAAACCCCGCATCATGAATGAGGCGGAAAATGCATCTGAAGGAGCATAGGACCTCAATGTAAGAAAACAGACCTCTTAGGTTTAATGACCAGGCAGGAGTTTACAAGACAGCCTCTTTTGGAGAAAGACCAGACACTTGTTCCTTCCAATATTTGGTGTCCCAATTTTTGAACCACAGGAACTTGATTTCTTGGCAGTTTTGGAAAATATGCTAGATGGCTGAAATTATTTTAATTTGTACCTCATTCCATTAATGCAATTGGACTTTATCCTGATATATTAACACCTCAAAAGTTAAAGGGCTAATGAATCCATAACCAGAGAAAACAGGAACATTCAGATCTTGCCTTGCAATATTTTTATGCAGAGGAAAAAGTGGAGGATATACAAGGGGGAGAATTATTCCTTGGTTCCAGGAAGGGTTCATGTGACAGCCCCTGTCCCCACACAGTGGGTGTCTAGGAAATGGACCAGAAGTGATTGCCCTTATTGACCCTTGTGAAGACATCAAGAGGATATGGTGTAATGGCACTTCCAAGTTCTCCTATGTTTGCATCTTTACCTCACCTACATGTACACCTATGTCTGTAGGCCCTTTTCTCATACTAAAAGGATGATTCATCCACTAAATGAAGAAGCATATCAGAAACAAATTCCACTTTGGAGGAGCACATCTGAGTGAGAGAATGAGCAAGAGCTTAGGGCAAAACAAAGCCAGATCCACCATTTGTCATGGATATTTCTCTCTCTGTTTGTCAAGGGCACTCAGTCTTCTGGGTCTTAAAGGATAATAAATAAATTTGGCTCAGGCATTTCTCCAAAGTGGTGTTAACTTCACCCTGCTGCCCCAGTAGAGACTTGGACTAATCTATGTTTTAAGTGGGATGGAAATTGAAAAGGAAGAGGTTGGTGATGTGTTTGAGAAAGGGAGCAGAAGAATTGGGATGGTCTAATCCTTTAGGTTTTCTGACTAATGTTTTATACTGCATACAATCACTCAAACATTATTTTTCATGAGATCAGAGCCTTTGATTTGATAAAGCTATTTACCCAGAAATCAACTATTGCCTCCAGTTGCTATTTGCGATCTGTGTTTGTCAGTGGGTTTGTCTGATCTCAGAATGCTTCAGGCTGCAGTAGTCCTTAGCTCATATCTTTGGAGAGACATCATCCACTGCACTTTTGCTCCAGTGAGAATACAGGGAATATTAAACAGTGAGAGAATAAGAAAGGGGTAAGTGATCACCCAATGGCCTGCAGAAATGGTAAACCTCTGTTGAAATAGGCATTCTCGTACACACATGTGCCTGCTAACCACAGGATCTATATTTCCTCAAAAGGCAAAGGTCCCTGAGGTTCTAGGACAGGATTAGTTCTAAATGGTAGAACTAATGATGCTGAGACCAGATGCAGCAATTATTCCCCATCTACTGCCCATGTCCAGCCCATAATCCACAATGGAGACATTTCCCTTTTTTTGAAATTGTGTTGCTTCCTAGGCCAGCATGAAGGGCCAATCATCATACTGTAGCCCTTTGTCTGTTGGCACCAATTCACTGACATAGGCTTCTCATTCAAGCTTGTAAGTCCATAAGGGTGGCATACTATTGGTATAGGAGAAGTAACAAACTAGTTCTTGTCCTGATCTTTTAATCTCATAAACATCACATTATAATGATAAGTAATAAAAATGGTCAAATAGCAAAAAGGCCAAAAGTGCAAATTTATACTCAGAGCCATCTGACAAGACATAAAGACAGGAGTCAGGGGATTGACTGAGTCACAGAACCAGATAGGATCAGTGTTGATGGAGGGAAAGAAAAGACTTCCTTGTTGGTGAGGTTAGGAAATGCATTGAATGGTAATCAAGATTAGCTTGGATGTTTGTATGCAGTGGTAATCCAACAAGTGGAGAACATGGGCTAAAGAGTTAAAACAGACCCTTCATCGCTATGTTTTAGAGTAGAACACTGATCTTGAGCAAAACACTTAACCTCTCCAAGACTCCATCTGTAAAATATGGATCATAGATGTTCATACTTAATGGAGTTAGAAGGCATATGTATAGTGCAGGAAATTTTAGCATAGTGCCTGACTATGGAAGTCCTTAGTGAGTATTGTCTGTCAGTCTTTGGTATCAGAGTCCCCCATGTTCGCCTTGCCTGAGAGTCTTTTTCAGGGGAGAAAAGCCAACCCTCAAAACCTGTGACTTCTGACATGAGGAGTTTCTATCCTAGGGTTCTGGCCAGAGAGAAGAAAATCAGAAAGTCTGCATGAAGCTGAAGGATGCTCCTACACAGTACTCAACATGTACACAGAGAAGCATTTCCTAAGCAAAAGCTCAGCAACAAACCTAAAAGGAGCCAATACATTCTCAGTAATCAGCTTACTTATAAAGTTTTTGCAGTTGGTTGATACTGTATAAAAACTCATTTGGGGGGGATTAATTATAGGAAATATTATTCATTTCAGTTTTCAGCCAGAAAAAGTGTGTGATGTATATGAAATTTATAATTTTCAAAGCTTTACATATGAGTGTTTTAGGGATAATGAAGAATTTGGCACATAAGGTGCCCTCTGAATGATGTTGAATAGTTTTACACTATCTCTTCTATCTACCTATCATCTATCTATAGATTTATGACCTAACAGAATTAAATAGTCAACCTGCATCAATACAAAAACAGAAAAGAGATAGTTTGAGACTGTAGGTTTGTAAAGATGCACAAGAGACCAAGAAACCATTAGCATTTGTATCTTCTGGGAAGACTCATAGGGGAGACTGGGGCAGAAGGCAGATGTACTTTCTTCTTCATATATAATTTGTAGGCTTTGAATTTTTCTATGTATAGGATTCAGTTTTCTGATAAAAGAGAATTTATAGAAAGAATTGTAAAAGGGACCATATCACCGGAAAGCAGTGAAGACTGGTAGAATCATGAAGTCCAAATCCTGCTATTCTTTGTTGCTTATGTATTACAGATGTTGGCACTTATTAATGGAAACTAAGAGACTTTATCCTCCTTTGTTTTGGGGTCAGGTGTCCTTGGGTTTGCAGATGTCAACTGCCTTTGGAAAAGTGAACCAGCAGCTATGCAAAACACAGAACCCTGGTGGGCAGGTTCCTGACCCCAGTACACCTGGTATATAACTTTAGCCCTGAGGATTCTCCCTGCTCCTATTACTTACTCGTCAAGTTGTCAGAGAAATCTAGATGAAGGATAAGTCACTGCCCCTTAGCCTTACCAAGGAAATTCCAGATTACACAAGGTTGGGAACATGAATTTGCTTAACTTCAACCAGGTGGTCAGGGCAGGGCTGTGAGCTGAAAACAGATCCTAAGAACACACAGGCTTCTATTTCCCCAGAAGACAGCAGAGGTGGGGCCAAAGATATGGGAACAGTTCATAAACCAAGAGCCACACAAATTAAAGGGTTTGCTTGCTGCGGGGGAATGCGAAGGGAGAGGATCTGGCCCCTATAAAGGATTTCTCCCATGAACATCAAAGAATGGACAGAGGGGGTAGGCAAGAGGACAAAGGTAGAGCTTGGAATGTTGGCGCTTCCTCAAAGGCACTTACTTTGCGTTTTCTTTGCTGAGAATCAAATCCAGAAACTCCAGCAATAACGATTCTCATTTTTATGACCGTTTTATTATTCTGGATTGGCTCAGCACTTTTACCCCAAAGGCATTTGAATGAAGATAAAAAGTGCCAAGTTAATATCGTGAGTGAGCTATGCCCTCTTTCTACAACCAAGGTCTTCATGGACAGATGTGCTGCCAACTTGCTGGTGGAATAATACCTCTGTCTGTCATTATAGCGAGGATCTCTGTCATGTCATTGTAGTGAGGATCAAAGCTATTGTATTTCTGAGTAGAAAATGCAGGGGAAAATTTTGTTGTTGTTGTTAGTGAATCTATTAGCCTATATCTGTAACAATTCCCAAGGCAGGCTTATGGTAGCGAGTTTTGACGAAACACACTAGAATTAAAAACACTGTTCTTGATAAGATTCATTTCAAAGACACTGGCTGAGTTTCAGTGAAGGACAATCCTGATTGTAATACAGTGTTTCCCTGTAAGCCCAAACCTGATGTAACTTGTGTAGATACACAGCTCATGAAAATTGGAAATGATAAATTAAACAGAAAATATTAAAAGAAACTTAAGTGCTAAAACTTAGACATTTAAATGATCAAGGCCTTCTGTTTGGTACCTAACAACAATAATTATAATGATAATGATGAATAATAATATACCATCAATAACAGAGGCCACAACTTTTTTTAAACAGAAAGGGAAAAGTCAACATTTGTTGAATGTACCTGTCAATAGGACAGAAGCATCAGCTTGTGGCCTGTGAGCCAGAGTTTAAATGCTGAAGATTCTGTGTGTCCTCAGAAGAGCCATATGACATCTGAGCAATTTTGTCTTAACGTGGATAAAGATAAAGCCACTTCCAACAGATTAGGTAATTTCTAGGCTAGAGGGAAAAAAAATTATTTCTGTAGCTCTAAGAAATCCAAGAAAAAATGTGAAATAAAAATAGGAAATAGAAATCTTTTATGTCTTCATTCACTAGTCGAATCTGTGCCACAAACTTTGCAAACCAGGATCATTTTATGCTAAGATAAAGAATGTGATCAAGGCTGTTATTTGGACCTCGGTTATGATCAATTTATAAGAAGGATATTTATCAGATTTGGAAATGAAGAGGGCATATCAAAAAATTTTTAAAGAATTCTCATATAGCTAGGTAGCAGAAGTTTATTGCAAAGTTTTATTTAGCTGATACCTCAGATCAAGGGATTTTGAAAAGTAGAGAGTTCTGAGACCTTTTACTTATTTGCCTTCAGAAATTCCTAAGACTACTTTTTCTTTCTTATGTGGCACAGCATCCAAATGCTTTGAACTTAAAAGTGGAGGAAAATTTAAGGAATATTGAGCATCTGTCTTTCTTTCTACATATTAGCCGTGTCAAACAAATGTGTGGGTGGGACAGTTAACAACTAAAACCTGAATTCATTTTACAACAACCTCAACTATGAATAACTGGAGAATTGCTTTTTTGTTGTTTTGGATGAACAAGTCACAATTTCAGAAGTGGCTTGCAGATTTATTTGAGCTTGGGAATGTATTTAAATTTATGTAGCTCTTCTTGGAATACAATCTTATATTTGTCTGAATTATGAATAATTGTGGGAGGCAAAGTTCTAAGAAGTACTGATTAAGCTAACAATTTCCACAAAGAAGACACAATATCCCTGGACCTATCACCAAATACTTAGCCCATATCTGTGCAGTGTTTGATAAAGATATTCTTTTGTAGAGACATTGCCCATGGTGTAATTCCACAGTCAGAATGAAGATGCTTCTTGCTTGAATGTACTACCCGGTTCTAGAGATCAGCTCCAGCTTTGTCCATTAAATACTAATTGTGGTAAAAGATGGAGGCGGGGAGGGAGAGAGAGGGAGAGGGAGGGAAGGAGAGAGAGGAAGAAGAAGGAGAGGAGAGGGATGAGCAGCCGCAGGAAGAGGAGAATGGAAAGAAAACAGATACTGAGACACAAAGGAATGTGGCACTCGATGTAGATAGCCAGCCCATGACTCACTACACAGCTGATTTTCAGCTCTATTTATATGAAATTAAAGCTATACTTGTTATAGCTCATTCTACTTTCAGTAAATAAGAGATAGTCACTTTGTATCAATAGTTATATGGAGCTTATTCTGGCATCTTGTACATTCATAAGTGCTTATGAGTCTTGCCTCTGGCATTTTATTCTTCATAATTGTTTACTCATAACTTCTAGGGCCGTCCCTGACAGTGTTATCTGGTGCACAGATATGTCGCCCCCTTTAACCACAATACCCTTAGTGAGGCTACATTAAATTCAGTTTCTCTATATACCTGAGTACCCATTCTTCTTTTCCTATTTAGTGACAGAATCTTGCACACATGTCCATCTGGAAGTTTTTGTTGCAGCTCAGTATGGCTGTGTGATTGGCCAATGAGTATTGTGCTATGTGGCTTTTTAGGGAGAAGTTTCTTAAAGGGAGTTGAGTTGACCAGGAGGTGTTGGTTTTCTCTTTTCTCTCTTTTGCTGGGGAAAATAATTTTGGACTTTGGAAGTCAAAGTCAGAGAGGGATGTAGGGGCTGAGGAGAGGTCAGGGGAATGGGGAAAAATAAGAACCAAGATGGATTATGTAAAGATGCAAATTTCCAATGATGACTCATTATACGGTATACCTTAAATGTACTGATAAAATTAATTTTTTTTAAAAAAGAAAGTAAAACCTTAGAATCTTGGTCTCATAATCTGACTTCTACTTCCACCTCTGGTTATTTAACATGAGTGAATAAACTCTTTTGTGTGTGTGTCTATTATTTGTGCATGTGTGCTTACATGCACAGTTGTGTGCATTTAGCAAACCTATTCTTAGCAAACTCTACCACAGTACTTTTTTTTTTTTTTTTTTTTTTTTTTTTTTTTTGTTTTTT